>NC_058135.1:288344752-288484475 GCF_016433145.1 Gracilinanus agilis | reverse complement strand
TTATCAATCCTCAATTAAGAATAATCTCAAGTCAAAATTGACTTTTATGGAAGTTTATTTATAATTAGGAAGGTAGAGAAATTGAGAGAGAGAAACTCTGGCCCAGACCAGAGGTCCAGACCAGGTAAGAATTTAGAGGCACAGAGGTTAATTAAACAAGGCTTCTAGCCACAAGGCCTTTTACAATTAGAGAGGCAAGAGAGGCCTCCTTGAGGATAGAGCCTCCAGAAACACCAAGGGAAGAGAAAGAGAGTCAGCCTAACTTACCCATGTGACAATTCAAAGGGAAGCAATCAGAGGTCCCACCAGAGATCCTTCTACACCAAGTTCCGAATACCAACTGCCTCCATTGGAAGTTACCATTATATTTAAAAGGATAGCATCTTTTGTTACTTCCTGCAACCACCTCCAAATTTGCATGTCCAATCACAATAGACGATCCTCATAGTACTGCCTAGGGGGCAGTCAGTTGATTCTGATTCATCACCCACTCTAGCACACCTGGGTTATGGACCTCCCAGAATTAGAGGTGTTCTCACCCTTTGGTGATTAAATCTAAAGATGGGTAGTGTAGATTTAATTTAATTATCACACTGGGAATAGACTGTTTAGTAACCTTTTAGTTAGGTCTCTTTTGTTAGTTTTATTATTAATAAAAAACTTTATTAAATATAATATTTAGCTCTTTTACATTAATTTTAATCCCCACAATAGCCTGGTAGTATTATGAGACTGTTGGCCACTAGATGAAGACTGAAGATATAGTATGTCTTTTGTGGTACTTAGAGAGTATGCTGGCCCCATTTGCAGAGTAGAGAAGAGAGGCCAAATGGAGAAAGTGTCCCAAAGAATTCATTTGAGTCTGTTGGAGATGGCAGCAAGTAGATTAGGAGAAGGGAAAGGAAAGAAACTTCTCTCTTCTATACATAAAAATATTGTCTTAAAACAGAAGCTCATGGCAATATCTAGTGGCACTGAGTCCAGTCATAGAGTGTCTTTTGGCAAGTTTTAGCTGCTATCTCTTCCCTTAGATTGTGATTTCTTTGAGAGCTATCTTCTGCTTTTCTCTGTATTCCCAGAGCCTAGCATAGTGCCTGGCACAAATATAAATGGCACACATAGTAGGTGCTTAATAAATATTTATACTGATTTATATGTATTATTACTAGTAATTTATATTAATGAATATTTATTGATTGACTGAAGTCAAGTTGAATCCACCTCCCCACATTTCTATCCTGGTACTCTATTCCTCACTGTCATTACTAGGACCCATGAACTCTATAAGACTGAGCACTGTGTGGCATGCATGGCCAGGATTTCCTGACTGACCATTGATTTGTTTTTCAGTCCTTAATTTAATTCAATTCTATAAACATTTCAGCAGAGCCTATTATGTGCTGGGCTGATCACTGGCACACTGTACCCTAGTCACTGGGTTTAGGGATAAATAGACAAATCAGAAGCTATTCTTGTCCTCCATAAGCTTACCTTCTCAAAGAACATCAACAAGCAAATAGCACCTATTATATAAGGTGAAAGCTGGTTTATGCCAAATATTACACAGCAGAGAGATGGAGAAGACAGAAGGGAGAGGGCGACCCTACCTTAAAGAAACACATGCAGTAATAAGCAATTATAAAGTGCCTGCTCTTCTGGTACTGTTATGGGCACTGAGGATACAATGAGAAAACCAAAGTAATGCCTGCCTTCATGGAGCCTCCATTCTACTGGAACATATCTTGTTGGTCATTAGTTTCCAGAACTCCAAGAAACCTGAGAGATGTCCTATCTCTGAAAATATTCAATTTCTTAAATAGGAGGAGAATGGAATTCCCAAGCTATGGTAGCTGGGCTCCTGCAAGGAAATGCTGAACTTCTCATTGCTTCTCATAGTTGCCCTTCAGAGAATCCTTAGTTTGCTTGGCTGAGGAGACCTGGCACATACCCATTCCTGCTCCTTCTAATATGCAATGGAGCCCACTCCTTCTGCACTAAAAAATTCTAGAAAGAAAATATGACCAGAATGTCAGAGTCAATATAGCAAATAGATTGTACCCAGCTCTGGAACAATTACAAAATCACTTGGCCACTGAAGGGAAAATGGGCAGGAAGATGACTGTACCCATGGGGTCAGGCTACAATGTAGATCCCCACTAGTCCATCCATCTACAGCTGGAAGGGGCCTCATATTACAGGTGCAGAAAAACAAATCCAGGAAGGTTAAGTAACTTTCCCAAGTAGTTGAGACCTTAGGAGTTATTTAAGCTGATTCCTTCATTTTATAGATGAAGAAGTCAGGCTAAGAGAGATGAAATGATTTTTCCCGTAGTCATCACACAGCTAGTGTTAAAGGAAGAATTGCAAACCCAGATCTTTCTGTCTCCAAATGCAGCTCACTACCCACTTCAGCATGCTTAAGAAGCCCTGTAAAGTGAGATGAACAATAAACCCTGGTGTAGACTGGATTTACTGGATCTGAAACCAAGAAAAACCTGTTTATTCAGTACTCTATTGACAATATTCTCCTAGTTGATCATTCTAGTCAGGGTTTTGTTTTCATTTATTCTGCCTCTTTCCAAGTAAGAACTGGAAACACTGTCAGGGGAAAGTAAATAATTAAAAAAAATTCAGAATGTCTTGATGTGACTAGACATGCCTAGGAGGGAATGAGTGAGAGAGGAGCAGGCAGAAAAAGAGAAAGGAATAGTGAGAAGAGGGAGAAAGGTAAAGGAAAATAAGCAAAGAACTGCATTGTCCCAGACCACACTATCCAGTGTACTGATCTCTCAAATTCTTTAACCGTGATATAGTCTAGGACTTTGTTCCCTACATTTTTTTTCCATCTCTCAAGTGTCTGGACCTCTCTGTGGAAGTTTGTCCTCCATTTTTTACATGCATTCACCAGGTTAGATATCCATACTTTCTCCTACCTTTGTTCCCATCACATTATCCAAACTCACAGACAAGCCAGTCACTCTGACCCATTTCTCCATCTTGTTTACCACTACCTCTGTTTGTTAGCTAGCTAAATGGTTTGTGTAAGAAGAGCCCTAGAATTCAGGAAGAACTGAGCTCAAACCCCATTTCAGGCACATATTGTCAATGTGACCATTGGCAAGTCACTATACCTATCTCAGCCTCATTTTTAAAAATCTTTGTTTCTCTGATCTCTAAAATGAGTTAATAACAGTTTCTACTTCACATGTGTTGTGAGAATCAAATTAGATAATCTACATGCAATGCTTTATAAACCTAAAACCACTATATGAATACTATTATTGTTACAATTGTTATTTGACTTCATTTGACACATACTACCTCCACCTTCTTTTCCCAGATCACTTCGCCTCATATTTTACTGAAAAAAATGGCAGCCATTTGAAAATGGACTTTTCTCCCTTGTTCCCAATGCTGAGTTGCTTCTGTCATGATCTCCTCCTTCGGTCATTTCACAAGAAGTAGTTGGTCCATCTCCTCACCAGAGTAAGCATCTCTTCGGGCACAAATAATTTCATTCCACCTCATCTTCTCTAACAGATCTCCCCTCTGTCATTTCTACACCCTCACTCATCTTCAGTTGCTTTCCATTCACTGGCTGCTTCCCTATTGCCTGTCAACATGCTCATGTTTCATTGAGAAGACCATCCATGACAAGTTCCTCCTTTTGCTTTCTCTTACTCTCTTTTTAACTCTTGATAGATTGGCCTCTGATCTTTTCATTCAACTGAAACTATTCTCCCTAAAATTACTAATGATCTCATAATTTCCAAATCTAATGATCTTTACTCAATTCTCTTCTCTGACACTGTCAATCACCCTCTTCTCCTCTATATTATTTTTTTCTCTAGGTTTTTGAGACATTGTTCTAGCCTAGTTCTCCTTCTACCCATCTGACCACTCTTCAGCCTCCTTTGATGTATCTTCATCTGGGTCATGCCTGCAAACTGTGGGATGTCCCAAAGCTCTATTATGGGCCCTCTTCTCTTCTCCCTCTGTACTACTTCACTTGGTGATCTCATCAGCTCCCACAGATTTAATTGTCATCTCTGTACTAATGGTTCTGTTCTACTTATCCAGTCCTAAATCCTGAATGCTCTCTAATTTTGTATTTCCAACTAGCTCCTAGACATCTGAGACTGGGTGTCCTCTAGGTATCTTGCTAAGACAGAACTCATTAACTTTCCCCCTAAACTCTCCCCTCTTCCTGACTTCCTTAATCCCTAGGGTATCACCGTTTTCCCAGTTGCTCAAGCCTATAACCTAACTATCATGCTCGATTCCTCGTTATTTGTAAACTTGGTGTGACACCCCTCCCCACCCCATCCTTGCTATTCTTATAGCTTATAGCAAGCTAATTCTTGCTATGTCTCATCTATTCACCCTTGTGACCTCTCGTGCATACACTCCCTTCCCTTCTCTGACACTGCCACCACACTGATGTGGGACATCATCTTGCCACATCTGGACTATTACAATAGTCTTCTGTTCAGTTTCCCTCTCTCAAGTCCCATCCTACTATAATTCATTCTTCATTTGACTGTCAAACTGATATTCGTAGAGTTCAGATCTGGTCCCCCTTAAAAAATGTTTATACTTATATGTTCTTGACTTCCTATAAAGAATGTAAACTCTAATTTATCCTGAATTTGCTTTTTTTTTTTTCCTTAGAGTGGGAGCTTCTTGAGGAGCTGGGATAGAAAGACATCAAAGAACCATTGGTTGGTAATTCTCAGGTAAGAAAACTACTTCTCCACTAATGCAGGTCAGCACTTTCTCTGCATTTTATGGTCTTAGGAAGTTGTCTGGAGGTACTGCACTGAAAGATTGGGTGACTTGACCAGCCACTGTCATACAGTCATTATGGGGCAGAGGATGGACTTGAATTAAATGGAGGTTGAGGAGGAACTTCTTGTTGTGCCTTCCAGCCTCCAATTAGAGGGGCAGAGGGTACAGAGAAGGCATGAGTGCCAAGTCAGATGTACTCAGGATGATGAATTCCTAGTGTTGAGCTTCCTGGAAGAGCATTATGAAGTCCAATGGAGTTCAGCCAGGGAGGAAATGAAAGGATGGCTGTCCTGGGAGCTCTATTTACGTGGAGGCTTGGGGAGGAGTTCTTTACTCTGGAACCCAGCCCTCTAACCCTTCAGCTCTGCAATCAGAGGATCCTATGGGTACTAAAGAACCATGAGTGCCAAGCCTGATGCAATCAGGCTTATGAGTTCCTGATAAGGTTCCTGGAAGCATTATGGAGCCCAAAGGAGTACAGCCAGGGGGGAAATGAAGAAAAGGCAGGTCTGAGAGCTGTCTTTACATGGAGGCTTGGGGAGACTGGCACATTCACAATCAGAGGGGCAAAGGGTCCTGAGGCCTAGGCTTACATCAATAGTTCAAAGGATAATGCCAGGGTTCTGGAGGGTTTTAGAGCCAGGGTAGTTGGAATATTCTGGAGTTATCCTCCCTGGACTTCATCTTAATTTTCTGTAGAATGTTGGGTTAGACTACATGCCACTGAGGTCCCTTTTAGTTCTATTTAGTCCTGTGATCTGATGGCCTTAGGATATGGTATCAGGCCTGGAGGAATTCTTTTTTCTAGAAGGAAAAGAGTTGATGACTGTCATCTCATCTAAGCTTTATGAGCAGTTGAGCACCCTGGATAGGTTTTGGGTGGTCCTTGATCAGGGGAAGGGGCAAAGTGGTATGTCATCTTAGGATGGCCCCAGATTAAAAAATGTTTATAACAGTCCTTTTTTTTATAGTAACAAAGACCTGGAAACAAAGTAGATGCCTATGGATAGGCAAATGAATTGTGATACATAATAATTACCAGCATTTATACAGAGCCTTAGGGTTTGCAAAAGAGCATTAAAGTAAATTCATTTTATCCTCAGGAAAAACCCTGGAAGGGAGCTCTTAGTATAAACTCTATATTGCTAAGACATACAGGTTATACCATTTGCCCAGGTTCACACAGGTATTGAATTAAAGCTGTTTTTGAACTGAAATCTTCCTGATTCCAAGAGTCAGGGCTCTATACACAGTGCCAACTTGCTGCCACACAAATTTCATAGAATATTATTGTATAACATGTGCTTGAAACAAAAGATAATAATGAATATGGAGAAGTGATAAATTTGCCAGAAAAGAGAAAGTAAAAAGGGTTATTGAAACATTTTAAAAATTCATAGGAAAAGAAGGAAAATCTGAAGGAAACACAGACAAGCAGAATAGCTTTGAAAATTATAGATTGAATTTATTACCTATCTGAAAGAAAATGCAAGTTGTTTATAATAAAGATTAAAGGTTTCATATACATAAAGGAGAAGAATGCAGAGAACAAGTAATCAAGACTGAGAAAACAATTTATACAAAGATTCCCATAATGTCAATGGAAATAACAACTCCCTCCCCACCCTCCAAACATCTAGATATAGTATAATACTGTAAAAGTCCTTGGGTTCCCATGCATTATTAAGCCTCTTTAGACAGAGCTACCACTCAGAGAATTGCTACAGGTCATTGCAACATGGTCCTGGAAGCTGCAGGTGTTTGAATAATTGACAAAAACTAAGCAAAGATGACCCCCATCATTACTGGCCAACTTGGGGTAATTTTGGTCAAGATAAAGAAAAATATTTCAAGAAATGTTTTGGGGGCAGCTTAGTGGCTCAGTAGATTGAGTCAGGTCCAGAGATGGGAGGTATCGGGTTCAAATATGGCTTGAGACACTTTCTAGTTGTGTGACCCTGGGGGAGTCACTTAATGCCCATTGCCTAGCCCTTGCCACTCTTCTGCCTTGGAACCAATGCATAGTATTGATTCTAAGATGGAAGGTGAGGGTTTAATTTTTTAAAAAAGAAATGGCTTCATAAAGTGGTAAGAAAATCAAATATAAAATATATTGTTATATAATAAAATATAAAAATTATAGGTTGAATTTATTACTTATCTGAAAAAAAGTAAGTTGTATAGAATAAAGATTTGTGGTTTTATTATATGTGTGTATGTATGCATATATATGTATATATACCAAATGCCCAAGGGCTACTAACTAAAAGCAGACTGGGTTAGGAGGCAGTCGGTCCAAGAGACCAAAGCTAAACACTGTGTGCAGGAAAACCATCATTGCCAGAGCCTGAGAAGAGCCAGAATGGGGTTCTCGGATTTACTTGGAATCATTGGGGGAATGGGGCACTTCCAGATCCTACAGACTATATTGATGATGATTCCTGGGATACTGTTTGTCTGTCATAATTTAGCACTAAACTTCACTGCAGTGGTACCAGAACACCATTGCCAGCTCCAGAACAAGACAAGTCCTGAGTCTCTTCTCCTGGGAGATGGCAGGGATGAAGACCTGCTGAGAATATCCATTCCCATGGATAAGGCTGGGAAGCCAGAGATGTGCCTCAGATTCACAGAGCCTCAGTGGCAGCTCCTGAATCCAAATGCCACAGAGGAGACAAGACCAGCCACTGAAGACTGCCTGGATGGATGGGTCTATGACAAGAGTATCTCCCCCTCCTCCATTATTACTGAGGTCAGTAAGTCCTAGCTTTGCAAAAATATCACAGAAACCTTGCAGGAAATTCTGAGATAATGTTTTAGGAGTATTGAGAAGAGTTTTTCTTTTAACAGCAATCATGGGAAAGCTTAACCTTGGAATCTAACTTCAGAGAGAGAAAGGCTGAAACTTTAGCACAATAAGCTTCTTCACTCAGAGAGAGGAAAGAGGAATATGGTTACAGAATAAAATAGCTTCTATAGTCAAATAAAATACAAAATACAGAATTAAAAATTGGTTCTCTCAGGGATAGATGGAGGAACAGAAGACCTGTACTTTGCTTCCCCTTGTTGCCATGAGTTATTTGAACAGTGCAGACCTGATTAGAAAAGGATTGCCTTTTCAGTAACTTGGAAATGTTTGTTTTCTGGAGGAAATTCTAACCATATGGTGCCTTATGAGTCTAGAAGGGAACATGTAGGAACCTGTGAAAGGACTTGGGAACTACTAGAAGGTTGGAATATCAGCCAGTTAGCAAACCTGAATTGAGTTCCTTTATGAGGGGGGCATGTTGATTAGTGTTAGTACTTTTATTTGGGGGTCGGGGGAAGATTGAAATCTGTTTATGGGATCCTCTGAGTCCTTTAGGCTTACATTTTGCTATGGTGTGAAATAAAGGCTGTCCGCTTGCCAATATGTGCCTAATTCCCCTAAGTGCTTGCACTAGATCTGAGACCTCCTTTTCCACATGTGTGGAAATGGAGATATATTTGTGGATTTCCATGTCAAATGAGTAGCAATATGATGAGTCGAAAGCTTTATTGGCTGACTGTCTTCAGTTGGAGCTTCCATATGGGTCCAGTTTGGTGGAGCCTGGGACATGAAGTTACCTTGATAATTCCCAGTCCCCAGTGAATAAGCACCAAAAGATATAAAAAGACAATTTTCAAAAGATGAAACATAAAAGAATATTATTCACTTGGAATTCACTCAATATTGCTAAGAATCAAAGACTTACAAATTATAACAACTTGGAGATGACAACATCATCCATAAAACTGGAAGAATAACTAAAAGAAAAGCTTAGTGACCATCGAACTGTGAAAAACAGGCCCACACATTCCTGGTTGTTAGAATTATAACTGTTGTCAACCAAGTAACCCACCTCTCAAATACAGAAGAATCCTGGTGGAGGTAATAATATTTATTAAAAGGGAACAAAGGAATCTAGATGGACGTGTTGAGGATTGCAAATTCCAAAAGTAGCTGAGTCCACAGCCTAAGGGAGGCGAGGATAATTTAAATGTATAGACCACAAAGGGGCGTTTGGGGGTGGAGTTAGGGGTGGAGAATGAGCATTCTCTTCCAGGAACTGGTGGAACTCAAATGCAGGATGTTTTGGAATGTGTGGTAGAGGGCAGCTGGGTAGCTCAGTGGAGTGAGAGTCAGGCCTAGAGACAGGAGGTCCTAGGTTCAAACCCGGCCTCAGCCACTTCCCAGCTGTGTGACCCTGGGCAAGTCACTTGACCCCCATTGCCCACCCTTACCACTCTTCCACCTATGAGACAATACACCAAAGTACAAGGGTTTAAAAAAAAAATGAAATGAATGGAATGGAATGTGTGGTAGCAACAGCCAACCACAAGGATGGTTCAAGTTGTCTTAGGTTGCTTCATATAGTTTGTAATGGACAACTCAGCAAAATCAGCCAGTGAATGCCATGAAGGTGTCTTGGAATGTGCAAGATTTGGGACTCATTGCAGGCTCCTGATTGGTTCTTTGCTACAAATAGGCTTACTCTAAATCCATTGCATCTATTCAATAAAGTAGCTTGTGGAAAATGTTTTACAAGATTACATATGCAAAAATCTATTTTAAATAACTTACTATCTCAGGAATAGGGAAGAGGAGGGAGTGTTGGAGAGAGGAAGAGAAATTGGAACTTTTAAAGAATGTTAAGAATTGTCGTTACATGTAATTAAGAAAAATAATAAAATGTTATTTAGAAAATAGACATATTAGATTCAGGCATATCTCTACACTTTCAGAATCTTGCAGGAGTGATTTGGCAATCCACAGTAAAGCATACAATAATAACTATAATCTTTGACCCATAAATTCCTTGTTAGCAATATCCCATGGCAAAGTAATGAAAAGCAAAGCAAAGAGATCCAGCAATTTAAAGATTTACTTAACAGCATTATAACTGTAGTTGACAAAGTTCAATTAAAAATGTAATTGATTAAACAAGTAATTGATTATATTTGTTCCAAATCTAATAAATATTTAGATGTTCAAGGCTTTCAGGCTTTCCACATTGGATCACATTCTCACTTTTTCTCCTCTTTTCTCTCCCCCACTTTCTGCCTACCTCTCCCAGTGGGATCTGGTATGTGAACGGAAGTCATTGAAATCAGTTACACAGATAATATTCATGGGAGGACAGCAAGTAGGAACTGTTTTTTTTGGGATACTCTCTGACAGGTGAGTGAAGGATTCAAGTGCAGGTAGGTCTCAAGGGGATATGCAAAGGCACTTGAAATACTTCGGTACTAAATGTCTGAAAATTTTTAAAACATACTTCACCCAAGGCAAACCAATGAAAGAGGCAGAACTTGAGAGACTTCTTAAAGTCTTCTTTCTGCCCCCTTTCTAGGCAACTTCACAGTATTCCCTAGTGACCCATGAGCCCTCTCAGGGACCACTGAAGATCACTCCGACTCT
Organism: Gracilinanus agilis; assembly: GCF_016433145.1. NCBI lineage: Eukaryota > Metazoa > Chordata > Mammalia > Didelphimorphia > Didelphidae > Gracilinanus > Gracilinanus agilis. The sequence goes on along the minus strand of NC_058135.1, from coordinate 288,474,247 downwards.
GGTTCCTCCTTGAAGTTGGTGTGATCAATGCCTCTCAGCATAAGTGAAGCAATGATGTTACTGGATGCACTAGGTTACTTTCCACACTATCATCATTCCTATATAGGCCCCATACCATCCAGAATCTCAGGCAGGAAGATTTCTTATTTCACATAATGTGGCATATAGGTATTCACCCTGTCCAAGCTATAATACTTGGGTCTCAAACAGTGGTGAGACAAATATATTTATATTTATATATACATAAACATATTTATTTACTTTTATATTTATATGAATACGTATTTATATAAATATATATATATTTCTGCTTTTGACATTTAGATAAAAGTTTGGAAGGAAGGATAAAGAATGAGCTTCAAATATGGAGAATAAAAGTAAGGTTTGTGAAGCCAAGTATCTCTCTTTCTGTTTATAACATATGTAAACTGAACACACTTTAGAGAGACTTTCCCTATTGATGTGATTTTTCTCCTTACTACTAGACTTAGGATGAATTGTTATCTTTTAAAATATATTTAGGTTTACATTGCTAATTGTTTGCTTTGGCTGCTGGCAATTAAATTGACAAATATGTGAGCTAAATCAAAAGATCCTAAAGGGACTGATTGAGCCCCTTTGTAAGAGTGAAAACCAAGAGTCATATCAGGATATTATTATAGCTCAATCGTCACTCTTCACATCAATTTGTCTGAACGCAATTGAAACTTACAGAGAAAGCATTGATTGGCAAATAAGGGCTAATATGAGTTTTACCTATTCACTTTTCCTAAAGAATTTGCATTTTGATAGATGACAATGACTAGCCAAATGGACTGAATCTCAGACAGCAGTTTTATAGTCACCAGCAACAGACCAATACTTTTGGAGGATAAGGGGCTATGGGATATATAGAGAGCCATAAATAAACATTTTAATCTGTAAATCCTATCAGATCCAGCTATAGCTGATGATTATAGCTAATTGATGACTCCTTTCATTATTAAAAGTTTTCCTGTGTAATAAATCATTTTAATTTAAAGAAAAGGGGGAAATATGTGGGAAGCCAATAAGAGAATAGATAAAAATCTGAGACTCTTCTTTTGACCCCTTTTGTAATCCTTGTGATTTCTTGTTGAAAAGTATTGTGGCCTTATTGAAAAGCTTTAAGTTCCTAGCAAACCTACATTTAAGAGGTTAACACTTTTCCCCTTTGGCCAGGAATGCAGCTGCCTGGTATAGCCAAGGCCAAAACCTTAGCAGGGGCAATTCAACCCTGAGAAAATATTCCCCAACTTGGCTTTCTGATAAGAACCCAGTCAAAATTCAGCCTTCACCTGGTTCTATTCTGAAGCCAATGAGACCTTTTGTGTTTTGATATGACATAATTTGTAACTCCTGCGCATCTGCGAAGTTTCGGGGGGGGTTCTTTTGTGGGAAATGAGTCTTGAAATATATATAATAAACTACATTCTCCTGGAGAAAGAGCTGGAAGCATGAGCTAAAAGATCATCTCCCATGTCCCATTATTTCCTTATCAACTAAGTTGTCCTTATCAGCTAATCTGGAGATGATAGATAGATTTTGAGAGGGGTACAGTCTGAGGACAATGGATTTTACCAGCTATGTTTCAAGAGTAGCTCCTTAATGTTGGATGATGATTAGGAAAAGTGAGGGGCCATCTCAGTATTTAGGTTTTCTATACCAGAGAGAGAAAGAAATTACTGTTTCTAAATGGGGCAAGTCAGAGCACATGTCTCACACAATTGGCAGAGAGGAGAAAATGAGGTAGTGGCCAGGTAAGTAACAAACCTTTGTATGTATGTGATATTGTTTTGTTATCTTGTGCTTAGGTTTGGGAGGAGAACAATGCTGCTGTGGTCCTCTCTGATGGCCACAATTACTGGCGCCTGTACAGCTCTTATGCCCACCCTTGCTGGATTTACCGTATTCACATTCTTCACTGGTGCTGGAGTAATGGGCTTCCTTCTCACTTCAAACTGCCTGAGTAAGTACCATGGAGGAAATCCAATCTCTGTGGTTATACTCTGGGATTAGAGATGTTCTGAGTCAAGCAGGGATCGGGCAAGTTTGGACAAATTGTGTAATAAATGTAATAGAGGCATCCCAAGAGTAAACCTCTTTTTTTTAATTGGCTTAATATATATTGATGTATAGTTGGAAAATCTTGAACCCCTAAAAACTACATTACCCAAAATTCTTTTCTGGATTACCTAGAATGCTTTTCCTTTTGTCTACATTTGTGTGGTCATGTTTTGTATAAGTTCTGAGGCTCTGCCTCATTCTTTCTCTTTTGCTCTTGGGAGCAGGCTGTGTTAGTTTATCACCTTTTTCTTACTCTAGTTTTTTATATTAGTTTATTATTAATAAAAACTTTATAAAATATAATCCTTAGTTCTTATATATTAATTTTAATCTCTACATCGGTTTTAATTGGCTTGTTTATAGTGAATAGAGAGCTGGTCTTGAGAGTAGAAGGAGCTAGAGTCAAGTCTTATCTCTGACACTTAATAGCATTGTGATCCTGGGCAAGTCCCAGAAACTCTAGGTGGTCTGGGTAACTCTCTAAAATGTAGGATGCAGAAAAGGAACCAACCTACATTGACAGAGGGAATATTTCCCTCTTTGGAATTCCCTATACCAAGGAAATGATGGGTTTAGTGCCTCTTCTCCATTTTCCTCTCCTTCTCCTTCTCTGTCTTCTTCTTTTCCCTTCTTTCAGTTTCTCTCCCCTCTCTCATCTATCATCTCCCTCCCTTTCCCTTGTCTTTTTCCTCCCCTCCTTTCTCCCACTTTCTCTCCCTCCCTGCTCTCTCTCCCCTCAACTTCTTTGTTTCTTTCCCTCTCCTCCTGGCCCTCCTCTCATTATTTTCTCAGTAAAATGAAAGCTTCTTGAGGACAGAGATTATATTTTAAAATAAGTTTTTATTGATATTTTTCTTTCTTACATCATCATAGATATATTCAGTATTCCTTCCCTGTCCATTCCACATACCAAGTAATATTTTTCAAAGAGGAAAAATAATCAGCATAACTGATTAATATATTGAAAAAGTCAAAAAACCTGGGGTATATATAACTCCTATATACCTTCAAAAAAGGCTCAGTTAAGGGCATCTTCTCCCCCTCTTCATTAAATTCCTATCCTACTTGATCTTTTTCATTTTTTCCTACACTCACTTCTGATTTTTGATATGTAGTTATTCTCTCCATTTCCATTGTTGTAGCTGCTGTGTGTTGTTTTCTTGGCTCTGTTAACTTCATTCTGTATCAGTTCATGTATATTTTTCCAGACTTCTCTGAATTCATCACATTCGTCATTTCTTATAGCACAAAAATATTCCATTATATTAAAGGATCACAATTTGTTTACCCATTCTTCAATTGATGAGCATCTACTTTGTTTCCAAACTATCAGAAAAAGTGTTGCTATAAATATTTTGAAGGCACATAGAGACCTTTTTTCTTATGAGTGGTTCCCCTGAGGTAAAAGCCCACTACTAGACTCCCTGGTTCAAAGGATATGAACATTTTGATCACTTTATTTTTGCTTCTTTCAAATTGCTTTTCAAAATGGCTGCATTATTTCAGAGCTCCACTGACAATGTGTGCCTATCTTCCCCCATCCCTTACAACATTGACTATTGTCATTTTGGGTCATAGTTGCCCATTTTTAGGGTGTGAGATACAACTTCAGAATTGTTTTGATTTGCATTTCTCTTATTTTGACTGATTTGAAGTATTCTTTCATAAGGGTTGTTAGATTAAAATAGGAGTCTGGTCCTGAGATTTTAATAAAATTTATTAGGATTACTTGGATAGGTAGAAGGTGAGAGAGAGAGATAGAAAAGGGGCCCTAATCTAACTTTTCCACCTGGCTCCTCCAGCAGATTCCCCCTCATCTCTTTATCACCACTTCCACACACCACCACCCTCCATGGAAGTTTCTTGGCAAAATGCCAGAGACAGAGAGAGAGTGAATTTCCTGCTTAACCCTTTTTATAACCTCCTGGCTCCCTTTGTCCTATCCTAGCCTCCAGGTCAAGTTCAGGACCAAGCCAGGTTTGCAGGTAGTCGACAGGAGAAGATGTCACCTGTGTCACCCCAGAAAGTAGAGAGGGTAAAAAGTTCCTTCCCACAGGATATAAATACTTTTGAGAACCTAATCTTTTTTATCTATTCACATCTTTTGTCACTTATCTTTTGGGAAAACACTATTAATCTCAATATATTTATGAATTGTTTATGTATCTTGGACACCAAAAGTTGTCAGATAAAGGTATCAGAGAAATTTCATACAGATTTTTTCTTTTTTTTTCCATTTGACCATTTCTCTTCATATCCTAGATGCATTAATTTTGTCTGTGCAGAAACTTTTCAGTTTCAGATTATTAAAGTTATCTCTTTTATCTTCTTTATCTGCCTCTATCTATTGTTTGGTTAAGAATTCATCTCTTAGGGGCAGGTAGGTAGCACAAGTGGATAGAACACCAGGACTGAAGTTGAGAGGACCTGGGTTCAAATATGTTCTCAGACACTTCCCTGGGCAAGTCACTTAACTCCAATTGCCTGGTCTTTGCCACTCTTCTGTCTTAGAATTGATGCTAAACAGAAGGCAAGGGATTTTTTAAAAAATCTATCTCCTACCCATGGCTATGAAAGGTATATGATCTGCCTCTCATAATTTTTTTATAATATGGCATTTAATATTAAAGTCCTATCTGCATTAATTATGTATTGAAGAATATGGTGGGAGGTGCTAGTCTAAGCCCAATTTCTGCCAGATTGCTTTCTAAAAGCAGTGGTTGTTTTATTTAGTTTTTTCTTTTTGTTCTTATATTCCCAATGCTTAGTGTAATAACTAGAACATACTAGAGGCTTTGTAATGTTCTTGTTTGGATGGTTAATTAATTAGGCAGGTAAATGGCACCATGGATAAAATGCTGGACCTATTCTGAGGAAGACCCAAATTTGAATCCAGCCTCTAACAGATACTAGTTGTGTGATTCTGAGAAAGTCACTGAAACTCTCTGTCTTATTTTCCTCCATTGTAAGAATGCAGGAAAAGTACCCATCTCACTGGAGTTATAAGCAACATAACACATTAGAACTTTAAAGCACTATACAAATACTAGAGAGTTTCATTATTATTATTATTATTATTATTATTATTATTACTACTACTACTACAAACTGATGAAAATGAAAGCTCCTTGAGACCAGTGGTACATCTGCCTAGCACATAATAGGAACTTAATAAATGTCTGTTGAATTGAATCAGTGGTATTCATGTGCTATTCATCTGGTAGAATGGAAGCTCCATGAGGGCAGAAAGTGTTTCACTTTTGTCTTTTTGTCTCCACTGCCTGGCATATAATAGGTTACATAGAAAATGTTATTGAAATATTATTGTTTAACCATTGAGTGGGAACCAGATTAAACCCAAGTCTTGTCAGTCCTGTCCTTCCAATCTCTGCATTTTATGAAGTCTAATTGTTCATCTTCTTTTTTCCTTAAGCCTTAGAGTGGACGCCTACTGAGAAAAGGATCTTTGTGAACGCTTGTAATACATATGCCTTCACTATTGGACAAATAGTCCTGGCTACATGGGCCTATCTGGTCCAAGAATGGCGCTGGCTGCAGTTTTCCATTTCCGTCGCATGTGGGATCATTGTTCTCTTCTCCCTGTATGTGGACAGGACAGCAAACAAATTGTCCAATAAGTTACTCCTGTAGCATTTATTAAGCACCAACTATGTGCCAAGCACTGGGTTCAGTATTGTCAAAGATTCAAAATGAAAGGGCAAAGAGGTAGGCAAGAAGAGGTTTCTGGGGAAACGTGGCATGGAGGAAGATGGCTTTCCAAAGCCCTCTTGAGTTTTTCTCCTCTTCATTTGCTTTATATTATACAGAGAGGTTTATTCTGTGTAATGGAGGATTCTGGAATTGGGTCCCAAGAGGGCTAGTCATGCCACAAGGACATTCTATCAGTTTTGGATATCATTCATAGTTAAGAATACAGAAATGCTATTTAACATGCCCTAGGCTGGCCCAGCAGACCTCCTGCCCCCACTGAACAATAGCTGGCATTTACAAACACTGGAAGGTTTCCAAAATGTTTTCCATATCCTGTCTCATTTGACTCTTACAACAACCCTGGGAGGTAGGTGCCATTATCATCCCCACTTTGCAGATGAAGAAACTGAACGAACCTGAGCACAGTTAGCAAAAACTCAAACAGATTCTGGGATCCTCTGGGCATACTGGGTCCCATCTACAGAGGTCTATGAGGAGTAGGACTGGCCAGTACCCCAGGTGACCTGAAGGCCAGGCAGAGCCCACACTCTCAGGACAATCCTTAGAATCAGATACTTACAACCCCAAGTTTTCTTCAAAGCTTAAGGAAGGCATTACCTTCTACATGAGACCTTTTAGCTGCTGCCAACCCTTCTGGGTCCTCTTCCCACCCTCTACCAATGACCTTACATTTCTTTTGGGTCTAGACTATATATGTCATATGCATATATGCCATTTCTTCTCATAAAATATAAGCTTCCACAGGGCAGGAACCATCTGAAATTTTGTCATTCTTTCCAGTGGAAAGCATATAGTAGGCCTTTTTAAGTGCTTGTTGACTGATTGATTGGAATGTGTTGGGTGACTAAAAGCTAACTTTCACGTTCCCTTTACAGACCCAAGGTTATTTCTAGTCTTGATGAGGCCACATGGTATAAGCGCCATCCAGGCCTTGCAAAAAGACCAAAGTGGAAAAAGTTAGCAGATCTATCCATGCCCAAAGAAAGCTTATCCCAGGAAAAGGAGCCCTCAGGAACAACCAGAAAATGAATTCACCTTCTGGACCATCTTCTTCCTGGTTCTGGAGCCTATGTGGTTGGGGAACATATCCTGGGGGGGAGCAAAGTGGTCTGCAAATTAACCCTGTTACCTCCCCACAATAGATATAACTGGAATAGACCCAGTGGTAACTACAGTCACATGAGGGACAAGGGTGACTTGCTGTATTTGGGTCCCATCCTCAGAGATTTTCCTTTCTCTCTTGCTCTATCAGGGCCCTCCCAGAATCCGCTTGTTGGTTAATCGCTCACAACAAACTCCACAAGGCTGTGAAGACCCTTCAGAAGGTGGCATGGATAAATGGCCAGAAGAAAGAAAGGAGGAAGCTCACTCCAGAAGTAACTGGCCTCTTCAGTGCATGCACAACCCCTATTATCAAGAATATAGTCTCAGAGAGCATTGTTTAAGATTTGTACTTCAACTATTTTAAAAAAAAATTATTGTATGTAGGTTATGGAGGTAAAATACACACCTCCCACAGAAGGCAAGTTAAGGATAAAGCTAAAATGGAAACAGCTGGCAGGGGAAAAGATGTAGATGTATCAGGCACCTGGGATGAGTTCCTTTCTATAGAGGAATTCTGTACTTGGCACTGAATATTCTAGCAGCTAAGGTGGAACATACTGGATTATAAAGCTTGTCTTCTGAGAAAGCAACCCTATCGGGATGTCTAAAGAGGGCAGCTAGGCAGTGCAGGGTATAGAACACTAGGACTGGAATTGGAAGACTTGTCTTCATGAGTTCAAATTCAGCCTCCGACTCTTAAAAGCTATGTGATCCTGTACAAGCCACTTCTTCCTATTTTCCTCAGTTCCTCATCCATAAAATGAGCTGAAGAAGGAAATGGTAAACTACTCCACTATCTCTCTCTACCAAGAAAACCCCAAATGGGGTCACGACTGAAATAACTAAACAATGACAGTGTCTAGAGACTAACTTCTCACTAGCGATTAAATTCAATGTAAAAAATATTAGTCGTGCATATGAAATCTAAAGTATTTTCATCATAACTTCCTGATAATTTGAGTTCTCAGAATGAGGTGACTACATCTCGCCTTCAGATCTTTTTTTTAAACCCTTACTTTCCATCTTAGAATCAATACTACGTATTGTTTCCAAGACAAAAGAGTGGTAAGGGCTAGACAACGAGGGTTAAGTGACTTGCCCAGTTCACACAGCCACTGAGCCACCTAGATGCCCCCTTCAGATATTTATGGGTACTTTTGAGGGGTTGGATTTGACCTCTTACATAAGAAAGTGGTCCTTTCTTATGCCAAGGCTATCCTATCTATCTGTATAAGTGATCCCATCCATCTTCTCTTCTCTAATAATTTACCTCCTCTGTCATTTCCACTCTCCCTTATCTTCAAACTTTCCCAATCTAATGGCTCCTTCTCTTTGCCTAAGAAACATGCCTATGTCTCTCTGTTCCTAAAAAAAACCCTCGAGCTATATCTGCTATAATTGTTGTTCAGTTTCTTAGTCATGTCTGACTCTTCTTGACATAATGGACCATAGCACACCAGTAAAGTAACTCATTTTATTCAAATGAAGCAACATGCAAATCCAAGTATATGCAATTGGCAATCAAAAATAATAATAATAAAAGCACGAAATAGGTAAAATAAGATATTTGTATTACATGCTAAATGCACACCATTTTACCAAACACTGCAAAGTCCCACAGCACATAAGTGCCTCCACTTCCTCTCTTCACACTTTCTTCTACAATCTCTACAACCTGGACTCTGATCTCATCATTCTGCCAAAATGACTCTCACTAAAGTTTCTAGCAATCTCTTAACTGACAAATCAAATGGCTTTTCTCAGTCCTCATCCTTTGGTACCTCTCTGTTTGATGTTGCCAGCCAACCTCTTCTCCTTAATTCTCTTCCTCAAGGTTTACAGGACACTACTCTCTCCTGTTTCCCTTCTTACCTACCTGATCACTCCTTCATAGTTTCCTTTGTATGGTCTTCATCCAGATCATTACTATGAGTGATTTATTGGGCATTTTCCTGGGCCTCTTCTCTTCTCTCTCTTTACTTTTCACTTGTTGAGCTCATCATCTTCCATGGACTAAGTTATCATTTGTATGCTGAGTACTCTTGGTTTTGTTTTTTCAACCTTTACATGTCTTCTGAGTCTTGTCTCCCAACTCCAGCTGCCTATTAGATAGATATCTAAAACTGGGTGTCCTATATACTTCTTCATCTTAACATCTTAAAATTAGCCTCGTGATCATTTTGCCCAAACCCTCCTCTTCTGAAATTCCCTATTACTACTGAGGAAAATCATAATCCTCTCAGTTACCCACACTTCCAACCTTGGTGTGATCCTCAACTCATCACACTCTCTCACTCCATATTCAATTTCTTGCCATTGCCTATCAATATACCCTTCATAACTTCTTTTGTATGTGTTCCCTCTTTCCTCTGACACTGCCACCAGCCTGGTACAGGTTCACATTACTTTATGCCTCAACTATTGAAATGGTCTGCTGTTTGCTCTGCCTGCCTGAGTCTCTCCCTGCTCTAATCAATCCTCCACTCGGCTGTCAAAGTGCTCTCTGGAGAGTTCAATTCTGACTATATAACTCCCCACCCAATAAATTCTAATGTCATCTAAAGTGTTCCATTACCTGCCTCTTCACTAAATGATTTTTCTAGCCTTCTGACATACCTTATATCCCACCACAACACTGTGATCCAGTGACACTGGCTTCCTTGCTATTCCTCAGACAAGCTGCACCAATTCCTGACTATATGTATTTTCAATTGCCTATTCCCCCAATGCCTGGAATGTTCTTCTTTCTCATCTGTCCTCCTGGCTTCATTGGCTTCCTTTAATTGCCAGCTAAAATTTCACTTTCTATGGGAGTCCTTTCATGATCCATCTTAATTTGATTGTCTTCTCTTTGTTGATTATCACCAGTGAATCCTGTCTATAGCTTATTTGTCCATTCTTATTTGCATGTTGCTTGCCCCACTAAATTGTGAGTTCCTTGAAGGCAGGGATTCTTTTTTAACCTTTCTTTGTATCCCCAATGTTTAATGTTTGTCACATAGTAGCTATTTAAGAAATATTTATTGACCGGCTTTGTCTATTTTTAGAGAAATATTTTCTCTAGTGCTATTAACTTGAGCTCCTACTGGTATGCTTCCCTCCAAGATTAACAGTTGAGTCGTTTTCTCAGCCAGTCTTTTTGAGATTTTTATAGATATATTTACTAAGGTAGTATAATGAGAATATTTGATACCAAATATCACTCTCAAGTCTTTCTCCTGCCATCCCCAATATGTATAACACACTCCCTAGGTCAAGTACTTATTGAGTCCAAGGGGAAAGGGATCCAAGCTGAGAGAGCACACATGGGAATGGTCAATCTCAGAGTTTTGGGTGCTAGAAGTCATTATGTCCCATTCTTTAACTACTCAAGAAGTTTCTCTTGAGGTTGGTATACTCTCTTGCTGGTGTCCTGGTCAAGTTGGAAGTTCAAGGAGGAGGTAGGAGCAAAAATATGTGAGCTAAGTCAAAAGATCCTAAAGGGACTGATTGAGCCCCTTTGTAAGAGTGAAAACCAAGAGTCGTATCAGCTCTCATGCTGGGTGGGTCAAGTCTGGACAAACTTAATAACTTTACTTAAAATCTCTCTTAAAAATATTTGAGGATTCTATCCCTTTGTGGTCACCAAAATGTGGAGATTAAAATTAATATACAAGAACTAAATATTATATTTAATAAACTTTTTAATAATGATAAAACTAACAAAAGAGACCTAACTAAAATGTTACTCACCAGCCCGCTCCCAGGAGCAAAAAGAGAAAGAACAAGGCAGTATGCAAAATAAGAAAACTGGGCTAATTGGTATCTATGGTCAGTCACTTCCAGATCTAGATTTATATCCCTAAGTTCTATGGCACACAGGCACATATACAATGACATTATGAGAGAGTCAGATGACAGGAGAGGCTGATCAAAGTGCGGAGTAGACATAGTTTGATTTCACCTGATAGTTATGTACAGAATTTGCCATATTGACAGCACAATTCCTTACCTTGGAAGTATCTCTATCAGAAAAGTTGATAAAAAATGGTCCCCTCATTCCCCTTTCCTCTATCTCATGTATTTAAGCCAACTTCCCCTTCTTCTGCCTTCCTTCCTGACCAGGGCATAATGTCCTACATTCAGGAGGACCTTACAACTGTGAAGCCAACCTCTCATCTCAGAGACCTTTTCAGGACTCCAGGAATATGCAAGATCACATTATCTGTCCTGTTTGGATGGTGAGTGAACTTCATGTTTAAGCAGCTGACATGACTCAGAAAATCCAAAATAATCACCAAGGTTAAAATAGACTCACATGCCATTTTGGGTTCTGAGAATACTATCATCCTGAATCTAGTGGATCTGATATATTGGGGCTCTGAAATTTTATAAAATGAGAGATATGAGTTGCCTAAGATTCAGGGATTATTATTTGAATTAGTCCCAGTACAAGAATATTTCCATTTTAAGGCAAAAAAAGCAACTCATTGGACAGAAATGAGAAATGAAACTTCACTACTGTATAATAAATGGTTCTACTTCTAGGTTTGCTCGTGGATTCTCCTTTTATGGAATGGTTTTGGACTTGCAGAAGTTTGGGTTCAGCATTCACTTGGTGCAAGTGCTATTTGCACTCATAGATTTCCCAGCAAGGCTGCTCACAGCCTTTAGCTTGTCCTATATGGGACGCCGCTTCACCTTAATCTTCTGTACAGTTTTCTCTGGATTGATGATCCTTATTGGCATATTTGTGCCTCAAGGTGAGAAAGTTTAAAGCAAGCATACTCTAATATTTATAAAGTATTTTAAATAAATAAGTGATATGTTGGGCTCTGGGGCAGCAAAGATAGCACAAAAGTCACTAGAGGTCTAAATGTGGGCTAGATTTGACTGGAAGATGGCCAAGCAAGTAGTGCCACAGGGATGTAATAGAATATTACTCTAAAAGAATTAGAAACTGAGGAGATGTCCATCAATTGGAGAATGGCTGAACAATTTGTGTTATATGGTTGTAATGGAATACTATTGTATTATAAGAAATTATGAGAAGGATGATTTAAGAAAGATCCAGAAAGACCTACATAAATTGATGCAAAGTGGAGTGAGCCAAACAAGGAGAACATTGCACATAGTAACAGCAATATCATATGATAAATATTTATGAATGACGTAGCTATTCATAGTAATACAGTGATCCAAGGAAATCCTCAGACTCGAGGTAAAGGATTCCATCTGCCTGCAGAGAAAGAACTGATAGAGTCTGAATGTAGACCAAGACATACTAAATTTCACTTTATTTCTCCATTTTTATTTGTTTGAGTTCTCTTTCATAAAGCGACTAATAAGAAAAGATGTTTTATACTATTACACATACAAAAATCTATTGCCATCTGATGGAGGGGGAAGGAGAGGGAGAAAGAGTGAGAATTTTGTTCTAATTTTTTTAATAAAGGTTAAATTTTTTTCATGGAGTTAAGAAAAAATAAAATATTAAACAAAAAAGAATATTACTATGCTGAAAGAAATAATGAATATGAAGAACATATGAAAACATAGAGAGTGAAGTATAAAACACTATATATGATGAGTTTCACAATATAAGAAGAAACAACTGCAAGAGTTAAAAAACCATGAATGTTATGTAGTCATAATGCATAAGAGTTGGCCTCCTCTTCTCTACAAGACTGAGGGACTATGGGTGTGCAATATAGCCTATACAATCCACTCCCATTGATAATTTGTCTATGTTTGCTGAATTGATTTTATTCCTCTTTTTGTCTTTTGTTAAAAGAAATAGTTCTCTGGCTAGAGGAAAGAGGAAGGTTATATTTGGCAATAAATGGCCTGCAAAAACCAAAGATATCAGTAAAGGAAGTAGATGTTAATCTGGTATTATTCAATAATCAGATGTGTTATTCCATATTATGGGCACATTTCTACTATTCTGCTGTCTGCTCTGTTATGCAACTGGATGGGGAGGATGTTTAAAGGAATATTTGCCTCTCAGGATCTCCTACATCAAACAAGCAGAGGAACTGGCTATAACACCTTGGAAGAAGGTCCAGGAGATATTTGATTAATTAACTGAATGGGCAGTGACCACCCAGGGCTGCGTGTGAAACTGTTTCCTTATCAAAGCAAGACCTAAAAATAAATATAATGAGTCAAAAATAAGTGAATCAAGAAGAGCCAAATGGACTTGAAAAACACCCTGTCCTGAATGTTAATGAATGAGTTTCCAAATGAAGACTGGAGAGTCAGAACCACCTGTTTAGCTTGAATAAATTGATGGTTTCCCAATTTTTTTTGTCCTCAGATCTGACTGCTCTTAGGATGACACTCAGTGTACTTGGAAAAGGAGGCTTAGCAGGTGCCATTTCAAGTGATTTCCTTTACACATTGGAACTCTACCCAACTGAAATCAGGTAAGAATTTAGGAGAAATATGACCAGAATCTCAACCATCAATGACAGGAAAATGTTCCTATCAAGGATTCAGGCAGCTGGAGATGTACTGGGTTATCAGGTTGAAAATACTCCAATCAACTGAGTTGAACCATTGCAAACCTGGGGGTCCTTTTTCAGATGGGGGCAGGATAAAGCAAAGGGAAAAGAGAGACAATAACACTGGCAGGTTTTAGTAGCACTTCCTGATTTATTTCACCATGCTCTCTACACATTACATACTACTCAGCTTCATCAACAAATGTATATACCTTATTCTAGCGCGAGAACAGAGCTAGTCAGTGTGGGAATCAGACAGTCAACAATGATAATTTTGACTAAAAACTGTTTTTCTTCAGGCAGGAGGCAGAAGGACATCTGGGATTTGTCTTCCTTGGGTGTCTTATCTAAAACATGCTTTTCTCTGTGGCCATGTCCTCTTTCTGACCCACTCAGAAATTCCAGAAAGGGAGGGGAACAACTCACTACCGTGAGCAATCATTAGTTGTGTCCTCTGAGCCAGGCTCCATGCTAGGCATTGGGGGTAGAAAGGCAAAAGCAAAACCATCTTGTCCTCAGGGCACTTCTTTTCTATTAATTTTGCAACAAAAGTGAATACTTAAAGGATGGATGTATAATGATGACATCAAATGATTCAAAAATACATCCCTCTATAGTTTGGTTTTAATAGTCAACTGACTTGCCTAATTTGACTAAAGAAGAACAATAAGATAATTTACAGAAGAAAAAGGTTTATGAATCAGCCTGAATGAAGAATGTCTCTGGTATGTTGGATTTATTTTGCATTTGAAGGATATTACCTTGCTAGTCAGTAGTTTATTTTTTTTTGTCCAGGTATTTCTTAGGCTAACTATTGATCTGATCTTCTCCCAGTTACAAAGTCAAAGTGTTTACATGGAGAAATGTAAATTTTCTGGGAAATGTAGAACTTGTTTTAAATATCCTGATGTGGCAGAGGACATATTTTGGGGTGAGGAAAGTCAAAGGAATGAAAAAAAGAATCTTAAAGGGAGTGGAAAGTGACAATAAGCAAGGAGTTTACCCTTCTTGGCCCTCTGTCCAAGGTGCTGACCTTTCATTCTTTTCACTAGCAGTATCATTCAGTCATTAACAAGTTTTGTCATATCTCAATATCTACTGGAATTAATTCTTCTAGACTTTGTTAACTGACTGACCAATGGAGCCACCTATCTTTTCAAATCCTCTCTGCCAAATGCATTATTCTGCTAAATACTTCTCTCCATTCCTTCTCTCTCACTGAGGTTAATGCTTATGTTCTACCTCCCTGATCACAATGATAAAAAGAATAACTCAGGGTACCATAACACAAAGTTGTCTTCATAACATGTTAGAGGGCTATAGTCAGCAAGGTACAGGATGAAAAACACTGTCTCTGGAGTGAGAGGACCTGGGTTCAAATTCTGCCTGCCTCTGATGCAAACTACATTTGTGATATTGGACCAGTCACTTCTCTCAGATGCAATTTCCACAAAAATAAGGGGAATATTAAATTAGATGGTGTTAGGACAATTTGAACTGTAGATTCATAATTGTGTGATGTCTGGTTACCAAGAGCATAATGACTTCCCCGTGCTATATTGATGAACACATGACTGGAGCTCTGTGGTTCCCCAGGAATACAGAGTTGTCTAAGTAGTGCATCCAAGATGGCTGGCAACTGTGGAAGTCACCAAATTATCAAAGAGTTTTCTAAATTTCAGGGAACAACCTTTCATACCTCAACATTGAGATAGAATTCACAGTTTAAGGTCATTAGCTACATGGCCTTATTGGATGTTTATTGAACTCAAACACAAGGTCATAGTTCTGAAGTAAAAGGAGAGGGATGATGGGAAGTTATGCAAGCCTAATATTCCCTGAGAAATGGAAAACAAGGATTGCAGACCTTGTGACATTCATGAAGGTTTCATCACTCCCAGTGAAGGGAAATTGTTGTAAAGCCTATAGCCTACTCTGAGCTCCTACTATGGGGAAGTTCTAAGACAATTTGCTTCTCCTTCTTAGTAATGGAGGCCAAGTATATTCAATTCAAGTTATATTTGTTGTCCTACTGTGGTGATTAAAAACAAAGAAGGTTTCAATATTTTGGAGAAATTTTCAGAGAAAATCTTACTCTTTACATATTCTTCAGTCAACTTTCCAAGGAAAAGTCAGAAAACAAGCCTTCTGTTGGTTTGGTATCAAGTGTTGTGGAGGCACATGTACACAAACATACGTTCAAATGCATGTATATGTACACATATGCATGTACACATATGTGAGTAGACTTCTCTATGGAGAATTCAGACCACTCTAGTCCCAAAACAAGATAAAAAAAGTTGAGGGGTAAAATTGATCCAAATTACTTTGTGTCAATTACCTCAGAAGGTTATAGGACAAGAGACAAGAAGTTGCATCAAAGTTCCCCTAGATATTGCTAGAACAGTATGTAGTCCATTATTTTCAGATTTCCCATTGGAACAACATGAATTAATGCCAAACCTAGAAGAAGCAGCTTTTGATTCTGCAAAAGAGTGTACTGTTCCCCCTTACCTCTCAGATATACAAGCAAACAGCAGGGGAAAGGTTGAGATCTGTCCATTTTATTTCTACACTGAGCTTGGTGTCAGGGAGGCAAAGGAAAGGTAGAATAGTCCATGCCCTCTAGTCACCTATTTTTAAATTTTTGTTCCCATTTTCTTCATTTACAGGCAGATGGGAATGAGTGTTGGTATTTTTGCTTCCCGCATTGGCTCCCTAATGGCTCCTGTTATTTTCATTGTTGGCAGCTATATTCCTATTCTGCAGCCCCTGTTGTTTGGAATACTTCCCATCCTTTCTGCCTTTGCTATCTCCTTCCGGATTGACACCCGTGGTCTCCCACTGCTGGATACCATCCAGGAGACAGAGAACAGGTCAGTTTCTAACACCTATCAGTGAAAGTATCATTTTAAAATGAAATGGGGAGGGTGTCTTTGAGACTTCTCTTTTCTCTGAGCTCAGAATATGGTCCAGTGCTTGGGGAAATGCCTTGGGTAGTTTAAGAATATTACTGCAAACAAAAGTTCCATAACTCAGACCCCAAATCTCTTTTTCCTATCCATTATTAAAGTAAGGCATGTAATATAATACAATGTATTTTGCTAAAGTGACAATTACTGGGAATTACAACACTTGGAGATACCTAGATGAATGATTAATGACATGCCATGTATAATTCAGTTCAATAATCAAATTAAAATTCATTTTATTTTACTTTAACAAATACATGTTGTCTACTATGTATAATGTAGAGTACTGAAATACTGAAATTATACAGACACTAGAACTGTTTTAGGATAAGAGACAAATATAAATTTACCTGGTCATAGACAGAAGGTCAGAAGTTGATCATTACTCTTTAGTTAAAGGAGGGTCATTTCTATCTGGAGCCCAGTGTCTGTATCTAGAAAGAGAAGAGAAAGACCAGGAAAGGACAGATTTCAGAAATGCATCCTCTAAGTTTGAAGCTGGAAGTGATGGTTAGTACAGTTGCTCTTGAAGAGTATGTACTAGAGAGCATAGAGAGCTTCACAGAAGAGAATCAGAGAAGTGGCAGTGCATATCAACCAGGTTGGCTGAGATATAGGAGCTGGTGAAGTGTTAGTCAAGCACAGTCTGGGCCAACTGAGAATAGCAGTGGAAATAGTCAGTATAGACTATTTATACACACAGTGCTCAAGGGGGAAAAAAGAGAATATGAAAGTTTATTACAGTTGCAGAATTGTGAGTTATCTCTAGGGCATGGTTTTACTTCTCACCTCTGCCTCTGGAGCAGCTGCCTCTAAATATGTGCCCATTCTCCCCTAAAGAAACTGAGTGCATTATTGGGGAAATGGGACACACATAGGCTCATGTGTGCATTATGATGGTTTTGTAATATGTGAATATGTTTGAATATGTGAGTAATGGTCATGTTATTATGTCTTTTGCCTTATAGTAAATTATATAGTTAAATCTCTGTCAAGTGACATCAGTGTATTTAGCTAGTTCTACAAATAGAAATACATGGCTAGAATCTCAAGAAGTAGAGTCATGAATAAGTGAAGTATTTTCCTCCACCATGTAAGGGGAAAGGGGGGGGGAGGTTTTAGGTTAAATATATTTAAAAATGGTTGCCAGAGAACTGAACAATTATCAATCCTCAATTAAGAATAATCTCAAGTCAAAATTGACTTTTATGGAAGTTTATTTACAGTTGAGGAGAGAGGAAATAATGAAATAAGAATCTAACACAGTAGGTTAATTACTACAATCCTCTAATTAATCCAGGTAGATCTAGTTAACCCTCAGCCAAGAGTCAGAGGGCCAGAGGCCCGGAGGTGAGAGTCTATTAAAGGGAAGTTACTTAAGAGAAGGTCAGGAAGATTCATTCTTTAAACTCACCACGTGGACTTCTAAAGAAGATATTGAAAGCAGTCTCACCAAGGTCTCGGCGTTCCGGCCAGCACTCCTCCATGGACCAGAAGTGTTCCTTCAACCACAAGTTTACACTAAGACCTAGAGAAAATCTGAGTGCAACTGAGTAGGGCTAGTCCTTCTCTGGGAAGTTGAGAAAGCAGAACATAATGAGCATGAGCATGCATGGGCATGCACATGTCTACACATACATACATACCAGTGAGTAAATAGATGCTCGTATCACCTATTCAGGTGAAAATTCCACTGGAAGTCCTCTACCCCAATCAGTTCCTTTCTAGAGGATTAGAATTGTTCTGCTGTGACCATGTGCCAGACCAGGAGCAAAGAATAAAAACTACAGAAAAGGCAAATTTCAGTAAAGTTTCCTAACTCCTAGAGCTGACCAAAAGGGAAATGAGCATTGTGGGAATTAGTGGATTCCCCCTTACTGAACGTCTTCAGACAAAATCTGGATGGACACATTTTTTTGGTATTTAGTAGGGGGGATTCTTGAAAGTAGAAGTGATGGGGAGGTAGCCATGAATAGAGGAAAGATAGGAGGGCAAGTGATTCAAGGAGGAACCATTAAGGAGAGGTAATTTTAGATGGGGAGAAAAAGTTCAAACTGAATGGATTATAGCATCAAGATTCATACGATAGAACATAAAGGAAAAAGAAAGGTGAGGTATTTGAAAGGAAAATTTTATTGGAATAAATACTAGTGAGGATAAAAACTAGCTAATTAGGCATAAAAAACAGGAGAAATAGAACAGTAAAGTGGGTTCAGAGTGGAATTTCAAAGCTCAAGATCTTACAGGTGAAGCAATATAGTGTTGAGCTCAAAGATATGGCCACTACTATAGGTAGCTGAGTTTGAGTGGAGACAGAAGTCATAGGAGCTGAGGAAACAGACAAATGGGGAGTGTTATGATGTCAATATTGAAGTATCCAGGGATGAAGGCAAGTATGGAGGTGGATAAGGAGACTGTGAGCGATATAGGGAACTCATTCAGTAAGAAGAGAACTCATTAGATCAACCTCATGATGATCTGAAGGACAATAGAGAATAACAACAAGAATGTGAAGAGGATGGCGTGACTGTTGATTCATGGAAGAATCATGTAAATTTCTGAGTAGGAGAATTTGTTAAGTAAAGTTTTCATGGTTTTGTGGTGGTGGAGAGCAAGGAATATTTTAACTCTTCTTCTTGGTCCTATATATTGGAAGAGCTAAGAAAAAGAGTAGTTTTGAGGAAAGGTCTTTCATTTCAAAGTGGACCAATAACATCATGGAATACAGTCCCCCTATTCACCACTTTAGCTCCTGAAACTCTGTCAATGCACTTTTATTTATAGAACCAGTTAAAAAGACTGATGTGTCTTGTAAAATAGAGACTTAGCCGTTTACTTCATGGAAAAAGACATAATATCACAATTACAAATTAAAACAAATACAGGAATTATAAAAATACTATAATCCACTATCATTACTGTCTCAGAAATCTAAGTCTTTCTCCTAGAATCTACTCCCAGACAAGTGAATCATCAAAATTGACAACTTAGCAACAACTGATCCCTATCAGTGGGCAATACCTTCAAAGGATAGCACTTGTACAGATATGAACTCAATATATATCTTATCCCCACCCTCACCCTAGACAGAATGTCATCCCCTTGAAGGCAGGGTCTCTGGTGATTTTTATCTTGTGTTCACAGTGCTTTGCATGTCATAGGTGCTTAATAACTTCTAGATAAGCTGGTTGAATTGACTCACCCAGATTTATTTTAAGATTCATCATCTTCAGTTCAAGTTTCTTTGTGGAGGAAAACCTCCCTTCTTCAAGTTTCTAGATTCCCTTCTTCCAGCTGGGATAAGCTTTGCTTTTGATGACTGAGAACAGAGTTGCTTTGTTTCTGTTGTTTCTTCTTGACCAGAATAAAGAAGGCACAGTCTCTGAAAGGAAATGTCAGTAAAGATGTACAAGAGAGACCAGCCTTTCTTCTCCCAGAAATGTCACCAGCTGAGAGTACAGTTTAATGCTTTCTTGTGGTCCCTCAACCATACTTCTAAGAGACTCCAATGTTTGGATGCAGCTTCATCATTTTTTTTTCTTGTGAAAGGAAATCTACCTTTTCTAGATTGAGAGTGGATTCTCTGGCTACTGAGAGGATGGAACAAGGTGACCTGATATAACTTCTCTGCAATTCAATATATGGAATAAAATCCTAACTGTTAAACATCATACTTCAAAATGAAACCAATAAAAAATGGATAGGCATACAATTTTCCCTGCTTGGACGTGTGGTAATTTGTAGCCTTCTGAGAGTTCACTCATTACCTTGGTACATGCCTATAAATATTCACAAATTGTTCTCCATCTAGGAAATTCTGTTTAGGTGTTTTAGATTGATGTCAGATACTGAGGCAAACATTATATCTGGCATCTCTCACCTACCTATCAAAGCTCTCCTGTTTTCCAATAAGAGGTGGAAATACAAAGCCAGGTAAGAACCATCCTTTCCAAACAAAACAGCCTAGTGAAACCTGTAACTCCTTCAAGAATGTATAATAGAACCTTAATTAAGTGAAACCTCCTTCCACTTTAAGGAGAGCATCTTTAGACAGGGGACCTGGGTTCACACCCAGTGATGCTACTTCCTACCTCTATGTTCTTGGACAAGTCACTTAATCACTCTGGACCTCAATTTCTTCTTTCATAGGATGAAAGGATTTGATTAGATGGCCTCTAATTAAGGTCTCTTCCCATATCTTCTTCACAGGGCTGCTCTTTTCCCAGGTCTTGCCCATGTGCTAGCACATACCAATATGTGTGCTGAACAACAAATTGCAGCATATCTTTAAATGCAGTGAAGCACTTCACTCTACTTCAGTCACATACATTCATACCACCATGGTAATACTTATGAGTTCACCATTAACCACAAGCATTCCTTTTCCTTCATCAAGTTAAGACCAGTCAACAAGCTTTATTAAGTGCCTATTATGTGCCAGAGATAGAGAACACTATAAAATGTAAACTGAATAACTGTGATTATATTAAATTTTAAAGATTTTATACAAACAAAACAAATGCAACCAAGATTAGAAGGAAATCAGAAAGCTGGGGTGGGAGGAAGGGATTTACAGCAAGTATCACTGATAAAGGTCTAATTTCTCAACTATAGAGAGAACTAAGTCAAATTTGTAAAAATAAAACTTATTTTCCAGTTGATAAATGGTAAAAAATATCAACAGGCAGTTTTCAGGTAAAGAAATCACCGGCGTCTATAATCAAATGAAAAATGCTCTAAATCACTCTTGACTGTAGAAATTAAAACAACTCTGAAGTACAATTTCATAGCTCTAAAACCATGATGATCCTATAATTGTTTTTTTTTAAAGTTAGAGTTTTATAAAAGCAAGAATCATCATAAGACCACAGTGGCTTAAGATAAAGAAAATATAAGAATAAAAAATTTCAGCCTAGCTAGAAACCTGGATCACTTTCCCACCTGTTCATGCAGTGGCCATGGGAGAGATTTGCTGTGCATTTATAGAGACATAGCAGGGAGGCATATGAGTAGGGAAAACTGTGCTCAGGTGAACTCACAACTCTGGATTTGAGACATTTATATCATTGGTCCCCAGAGGAGCCATCCACACCACACAAAGCTACTTCTCTCTTATTTCCATATTGTTCATGCCATGACAGAAGACACATATCACACATAATTCTTAAAAACTCATGAAAGAAATAAAGTAGAAGATGGCATGCCTTGATATGTAATCAGACGCCATCAGCTTCTTCTTTGGCTGTGGATAGCATTTTTCAGCATGAATAATCCCTTATGGATATCTAGGAAACTTGCTTGGGCCATAATAGTTTAGTCCTTCAGAGTTAATCATAGTACAATATTTCTTTTACTGTATACAATGTTCTTCTGCTTCTGCTCACTTCATTTTGCATCAGTTCCTATAAAGCTAAGTTTTTCTGAACTCATCCAGTTCATCATTTCTTATAGCACAATAGTATTCCATTACTATCTACAACCATATAGTCCAGTTTGTTCAGTCATTCCACAATTGATGGACACTCCCTCAGTTTCCAATTCTTTTCCACTAAAAAGAGAGCTGCTAAAGATATTTTAGCAAGGAAGTTCCTTTCCCCTATGTCTGATCTTTTTGGGATAAAGACCCAGTAGTGTTATTGTGGGATCAAAGGGCATGCAGAGTTTTACACTTCTTCATCTTGACCCCTTTGTCAGCCAGTACATTCTTAGACTGCCCTTTTCTCTCAGATCTCCAGGCCCTTTTATTCTTTTGCTGATCTTCTTCTGCCAGGCCTTCCCCCTGAATAACTCCCACCATCTACTATCTTCACTCTTATTCCTATATTGCAGAACTAAGCTGGAGAAAATCCATAAAAAGTACTAACTCTCCTAAAAATTTGCATGATGTAATCTTAAATGGGTCTATTGTGCTGCAAAGAAATTCTTTTAAACCTCCCTCAAGGGCTTAATATCCTACTTTCCACTGCAGTTTTTCCAAACCTTTGATTCCTCTCCCATAGTTCCTCTCTTCAAATCCTCTCAGCTAAGAATCTTGACTTATATTTCACTGAAAAAAGTGAGGCCATTTGTCAAGAATTTCTTAATCTCCCTTCCTCTTCAATTCACATCTCCCAGATTCCCTTTGCCATTGTCTCCACTTTCGTTCCTGTCTTACATAATGAGATGGCCCTTTTTATGAAAGTAAACTCCTTATTCTGTCCCATCTTTTCTCCTATCTTTTAAAAACCTTTACTTGACTCATCCATCCCTAATAGAAACATTTTCCATTTTCTCCTCCCTTTTGTGGCTAAATTCCTTGAGAGGAATGACTAAAATAGCTCATTCATTTTCTTCTTTCCCTCTCACTTTCTTCTCAGTTCTCTACATGCTACCTTTTGATCTCATCACTCAATGGAAAATGGTTTCTCCAAAGTGACCAATGATCTGAATTGCCAGATCAAATTGCTTTTTTTCAGATTTCATTTTTCTTAACTTCTCTGCAGCCTTTGATATTGTCAAATACTATCTTTTCTTTAATACTCTACTGTCTCTAGGTTTGGAGGACTATATTCTCCTGGCTGTCCATTTACCTCTCTGAATTTTTGAATTTTTCTTTTCTGGAACTTCATTCTGTCATTCCCCATAACAATAGGGTCCTAGGTCCTCTTCGTTTTTCCCCACTATACTTTCCATGTAGGTATCTCATTAGCTCCTAGGTATTCAATTATCATCTGTCTACTGATGGTTTTCATTTTTATTATTCCAGCTCTAACCTCCTTACCAATCTCTAGTCTCACATCTCCAACTGCCTATTGGACATCTTGAAATGTATGTTCTATAGACATCTGAAACTCAACATGTTCAAAATTTAATTCGTCATTTGCTGGCCCCCCCAACACTGTTTTCTTCCTGAATTCCCTATTCTTGTTGAGGATACACCCTCACCCAATCACCCAGGCTCACAACTTTATTTTTATCCACAACATCTCACTCATTCTCACCACAGCCATCATATATTCAATTTATTGCCAAAATCTGATGTTACTTCCATAAAATCTTTTGTATATGTCCCCTTCTGCCATCTGACACTGCCACTACCCTAATGTAGTTCCTCATTACCCCATACCTGGATTATTACAATAGATGGCTGGTTGGTTTGCCTGCCTCAAGTTTCTCCCTATTCCAATATATCCTCCTCTCAGCTGCCAAGATGATCTTCCAAAAGTACAATTCTGACTTCTATGTAAAAAATTTCAGTGGCTCCCTCTCAACTCCCAGATGAAATACGATATCTTCTGGTTTTTAAAACTCTTCATCTAAGCCCATCCTTTGATGTTCCTAGTACAAGACACTCTACCATCCTCTTCCAGGCATTGCCTCAATCTCCCATGGGTGGAACTTCTTCCTCTTCATTTCTGCCTTCTGGTTCTCCCGGCTTCTATCAAGCCTGCATAAAATCCAATAAGAAACTTTTTCTGATCCTCCTTAATTTCAATGTCTTCCCTATGTTGATTATTTTCAACTTATCCTGTATATAGCTTGCATGTACATAGTTATTTAGATTGTGACCTCCTAAAGATCAAGGATTGACTTTTGTCCTTTTTGCTTCTGTAGCAACTAATTTATTGCCTGGCACAGAGTAGGCCTTAAATATTTATGTACTGATTTGCAGCAGAGCAGATTTCAAAGCCTGTTTTTTTTTACCCTGATTGTCCATTTCAAAGTATAAAGGGAAGTAGAGATGCAATCAGGCATCCCTGAAAGGCTATTCCTCTGTTAAGCTTTGCGTGAGGCTGGAAAATAATAAATTCAAGTGTCAGCAGCAGAATTTGGTCTTTTCTGGAAAATTTCCAAGGCTTCTTCAGTAAATTGCTGAGCAATGCTTCTCTTCCAATAGGCCATCTCTCACACAGCTCAGAAGTTTACCTGCTGACTCCTTCTCACTGGGTAGCTTTGCAGCTGGCCTCTCATCAACACCCCTTGGTGGCCAGCTCTTCATCTCTGACTTAGGTTGTACAACTGGAGGAGTTAACCATTTTGTCAGGTATGACCCTAATGGCTTTCATTTAATCTCACCATGTTCTCCAAAAAAACTTATTTGACTTGGAACTTTACTTGTTATAATCCTAAAATGCTAAAGAATGACATGCGAAAGCTGAGTCCAAAATGCCTTGCTGCCCCTGCTACCTTAGTTACTTCTCAGCCTTCAAACAGGTCCTCTTGTCTTGGTCCATTCCTCTGAAGGTCAGTTGTCTATCTAGTCCTCCTAATGATCTGTGTTTTCCCTTCACAGGAACACACGGTCTTTAGAGCCCATTGAATTCAACCCCCTCATTCTACAAATGAAAAAAATATTTTCTCAGAGACACAAATTCTTCACAAAGTGATTATATCACCTTTTTCTGTCCCTTTCAGCAAACAAATTGTTCACATGTGAAAGGAGCAATCATTTTCACTGAGATGGATGATTATAGCCTTCATGAGCTGAAAAGGTTAAGAGATACTGAATGCTAATTAGAAGCAATCATAGCTAACGCTTAGATAGCACTTAATATGTGCACAGCACTGTGCCCTGTCCTTTACAATGATTATTTCATTTGACCCTTGCAACAATCCTGGAAAGCAGATGCTATTGTTATCCATATTTTTTATATTAGGAAACTGAAGCAAAGAAGGCATTTGGACCAAGTAAATGCTGAAGCCACATTTCTGCTAGTCCAAAATTGTTCCCTATGAGGAGAATCCACAATCAAACCTGGAAGTAGAACCATTTATTATAGAATAGAAATGTTTCATTTTTCATTTCTGTCAAAAGAAATGTTTCTTTTGCCTTAAAAAGGAAATATTCTTATTATGGGGCTATTTCACATAATAATCCCAGCATCCCAAGCAACTAATTTGCCTCACTTTATCAAATTTCTGAGCCCCAATCTCTCAGATCCACATAGATTAAAGATGACGGCATTCTCAGGACCTAAACTGGAGAATTAATCTATCTTACACTTGGTGAATTCTTTTAATGTTCTGATTCATACTAGCTGTTTAAAAATGAAGCTCACTCATCACCCAGACAGAACACACAATGTGATCTTGCATATTTATGGAGTCCTAAAAAAGTCTCTGAGATGAGAGGTTGACTTCACAGCTGCAGGTCCTCGTCCTAAATATAGAACATTATCCCCTACTCAGGAAGGAAATTAGAGGAAGGAGAACTTGTCTTAAATATTCAGAAGCAAAAGTCTTGGGGATAGGGGAATGAAGGGACCATTTGGCATTTATCAACTTTTCTATATCTCTGTCCAAATGTCAAGCTCTGCATATAACCATCAAGGCCAAGCTATGATTAGTCCAGTTTGTGATCAGCCAGTCTTGTCATCTGTCCCTTCCACAAAGTCATTGCCTCTATTACTCTATACCATGGAACATAAGTACATGAATCTAGGTCTGGAAGTGACCAGAGAGGCTATCTATCCCAATCCTCTTATTTTAGGTAGAAACTGGTTTTAAAAAAAGAATATCCATCACCATAGAAGGAACTGATGAAGTCTGAATGCAAATTGAAATATACTATACTTTATTTCCTCCATGAACTTCTCTCTAGTGTAGGCAATGTGTGTCTTCTTTCACAAGATGATGAACATGTGTAAAGATTAAAAATGGGAAATCTGGCCATAGATTTAATATTCATTATGATTTATTGATAAAAAGGAGGATAGAAAGATGAAAGAGAGATGAGAGGTAGAAAGTTTATTCTAATCTAGGTTTCTCCATTATGCTGGATGTCCTGCTGACTACAGGGGGGACCAGAGTTTCAATCTATCCTCATGATCAAACTCCCCTCAATGACTTCCTTCACACACATGGAAATATATAGTGTATGAGAATACATGTGCAGCTGCATGTGTCAGAAGACTATGAAAGCCCTGGTGAGGAGGCAGGTAGTTAAGCACTTTAAATACCATCAGAGCATATATATTTGATCCTGAAGTGACAGGAAGATGGAGACACTAGGATTTATTGTGTAGGGAGCGATATGATCAGACCTGAACTCTTAGAAGATCATTTTGAAAACTAAGTGGAAAGATGGATTAAAATGGGAAGAGACTCCTTATGCAGGCAGAACAACCAGCAGACTATAGAAATAGTTCAGCCATAAAGTGATATGGGCCTGCTCCAGGCTGATGGAAGTATCAAAGGAAAGAGGGAACAAATGCAAGAGAACTTATAAAGATTAAGTTGAGGACTAATGGCAAAAGACTAAATATTGCGGTGAGAGGGAGCAGTTGAAGATAACACTAAGGTTGGAAGTCTAGTTTACTAGAAAGTTGATAGTTGCCTTCAGTAGTAATGGCGAAGTAAGAAGAAACTAGAATTGGGGCAAAATAATGAGGTTAGTTCTAAGATGTTAAGATGAAGATATCTGGCCTTGGATACTTCCTGGTTTTGTGAACCTGAGCAAGTCACTTAACCCCATTGCCTAGGCCTTCCCATTCTTCTGCCTTGAAATTAATACTTAGTGTTGATTCTAAATTGGAAGGCAAGAGTTAAAAAAAAATATAAAGGTGTACACAAGGCATTGAGTTCAAGATGTCTATTATACAATTGAAGTTGGGAGTCTAGAAGTCAGCAGCAAATTTAAGACTCCAAAATGGTAAAGAAGATTGTAAAAGTGGAATTTGGGAGATGCCATCTAAAAGTATATATATTTTCTATGGACACGTGGGAACTATCAAACTACATTTCCCGTGGTCCAACGGGTTTCCGGTTCCGGTTCTTTGGGCGTGGGGACGTCTGCATCACCACGCAGAGAACAGTTTAAAATGAGAGGAAATCCAAAAGTAAAGCCTTTTTTTAGCTCTTTAGCTCTCCTCTTTAGCTACTGGGCACAGGAGGAAAGAGGGTAATTATGGCTAGGCGGCAATTTTTTAATTCTTACAAGCGCGTGGTCTAATGACTTTATCTATCAGTATGGCTTTAATTAAAATACTAATTTCTATATTTATATCAGTCTTTATTATTTTTTATCTTAATAGGTACAATGACCCACATGATCTCTACCAAATTATCTTCCAAAAAAAATTCTGATATAACACCTCAGAATAAGTTTTGGAGCAGCAGAAGACAGGGTTGAAATAAGGGACCTTCCTAGATGGATGGGAGATGATGAAACCCACCTAGGAAGGGAAATGATAAATACAGTCCTAAATCTATCCAGCTGTATCTCCTCCCCCCAATCTATGCCTTCTCTCATGGGGTTCACTCTTTTGGTCTTTTCAAGCTCTTCTTATATCTTCTTGCTCTTGGACTCTATCTGACTCTAAACTAATCTACCTAAAAGGGATTAACAAAAGGAAGAAGAGGAAAGGACTCACAGGTGAATTTCAGCCCTTACCTAAAGCCTGGGGTTGGCTTCACTAGATAACTCAAAGTCTCAGGTGACAAACCCTTTGAAATTACCTTAGTCAAGTGGATTTATGGAAGATGAATCACAGGCAGATGGTCTCTGTACCTCAAGGAAACAGTCCACTCCAAAGCAGATTCTCAAACCAAGGAATCACTAATCTCTCCACGAGATTAGGACTACCAAGAGAAATCTGTCAGAGCAAAACCTCCTTCCAGCTTAGTATAAAACAGGGGAGAGAGAGTAAAACTGTTAATGCCAGTAAACTCCCACACTCCTTGTCAGAATCCTCTCATTGTTAGGTAAATTAGAATGAGTATAGTATACACAGACAAAGAGCAAAAGAATAAATTTAAATATGATGGGATGACATAAAAAATAAAATTAAGGCATCAGAAAGATAAATGCTTTGGGAGGAGGGCAGAGGGAGAAATAGAATGGGGTAAATGATCTCACACAAAAGAAACATAAAAGATCTTTTACAGTAGAGGTGAAGATGGATGAGGAAGGAACTTTAGCTCATGAACCTTACTCTTATCAGAATTGGTTCAATGAGGAAAAAACATAAACAATCAACTGGATATAGAAAGCTATCTTATCCTACAGTAAAGTAGGAGGGAAAGGGAATAAGAGAAGGGTATGGAGCTGATAAAAAAGAGAGCAGATTGGCAGAGGTGATGGTCAGAAACAAAATAAAGGAAAATAGGATGTAGAGAAATACACAGTGCAAGAACTTTTTACAAGTCTCTCTAATAAAGGCCTCATTTCTCAAATATATATAGAAGTGAGTCAATTGTATAAGAATTCAAGTCATTCCCCAACTGATAAATGGTCAAAGCATATAAACAGGTAATTCTCAAAGTAATTAAAGCTCTCTATACTATTGCCAATAAATTGCCCTAAATCACTAGTAATTAGAGAAATGCAAATTAAAAGAACTATGAAGTATCATCCCACGCTTATCAGACTGGCTATTATTATGAAAAAGGGAAATTACAAAACTTGGAGAAAATGTGGGAAAGCTTGGACACAAATGCACTGAGGGGGAAATTGTGCACTGATTCAACCATTTTGGAGAGCAATTTGGACCTATTCCCAAAAAGAGCTACAAAATACTTCATACCCTTAGACCTGGCAATAATATCACTAGGTTTGAATGACAAAGAGAACAAAACAAAAAACGGAAGAATCTATATGTACAAAAATATTTGAGGCAGCTCTTTTTTGTGAGGCAAAGAATTGGAAAGTGAGAGAATACCCATCAATTGAGGAGTCGCTGAGTAAGTTTATAGAATATGGTTGTAATGGGATACTATTGTGCTATAACAAATGACCAGCAGGAGGAGCTCAGAAAAATCTAGAAAGACATACATGAAATGAAGTGAAGTAAACAGAATCAGAAGAACATTGTACATAGTGACAGGAATACTGTGCAATGAACAACTGTGAATAACTTAGCTCTTCTCAGCAATATAATGATCAAAACATTTCCAAAGGGCTTGTGATTTTTTTTAAAATGCCATCTGCTTCTAGAGAAAGAACTGATGCAGTCTGAATCCAGAACAAAGCAAATTTTTTCACTTTCTTAATTTTTTTGTTTGAGTTTCATTACATAATAGGATTAATATGGAAAAAATGTTTTACATGGTTGCATATGTAAAATCTATATGAGGTTGCTTACCATCTTAGCAGGGGGATAGAGGGGAGCAGAGAATTCAAGGATCTTCACAGCCATGTGGAGTTTGTTGTGAGTGATTAGCCAACAAACAGATTCTGGGAGGGCCTTGATAGAGCAAGGAGAGAAAGGAAAAGTCTTGAGGATGGACCCCAAACATAGCAAAGAATCCATGTCCCTAAATGTGATTGTAGTTAACAATGAGTCAATTCCAGAGCTATACCCAGTGGGGGGATGTTTACTGAGTTAATTTCTAAACTAGTACCCTATTGCTTAGAATGTGTTCCCAAACCAGGTAAAAATCAGAAAAATGGTCCAGGGGAGGAATTCACTTCCAAGTTGCTCCTGAGGGCTCTTATTCAAAGGAAGGCAAGCCTCCTTTTTGCATGGTTAGATCTATCAAAGGTCCCCACATCGATCTTCTTGGAAGGCCTGAATGGCAATAACACTCATATATCTGAATGGTCTCATCAAGACTAGAAACAAACTTGGATCTATAAAGGAAACTTGAAATTTAGTTTTCCATCATTCAAAATATTCCAAATGATTAATCAACTAGTCAATAAGCCTTTTAAAAGATATATTATATGCCAGTCCCTGTACCAGTCACTGGAAAGAGTGATAAAATTGCAAACAGTCCCTGATTTGAAGGAGTTGACATTCTATGAGAAGTATATGTATGTATGTACATACTAGACCCAAAAGAAATATAAGATTATTGGTAGGAGGTGAGGAGGGAGCCATAGAGAGATGGCAGCAACTAAAATGTATCATATACCAGATGATGGCTTCCTTGAGGTTAGAAGAGAATTCAAAGTTCTAAGAGTCAAAACTTCAAGGATTGTGCTGGGAATAAAGATGATCTAAGGCCTATAGGGTAGAATCCTAATGGAGTGCATGTATTGGAATGCCAAGAAGGCAGGAACAGTTGAAGACTGTTGGAGACAGGGTATAAAAGGGGGAACCCCAAGAAGAGGTCTCACTTTGGGTTTTGGGGAGCTAGAGGGAGGAGAGAGGTACAAACCTGATGCTCCTGGACCTAGCATACCTCAAATCTGCTGGTCCTTGTGTCTTATCACTTCATGCTTGGATTATTGCAATTGATTGCTGGTTGGTCTGCCTGCCTCAAGTTTCTGCCAGTCAGGATACATCTCCTCTCAGTTGTCAAGGTGATCTTCTGAAAGCACACCTCTGGTTTCTATGCAGTAAATTCCATTGGCTCCTTCTCAACTCCAAGGTCAAATACAAAATCCTTAATTTGGCATTTATAACTCATCTCACCCAGCTTCCTTGATGTTTCTAGTACAAGACTCTCCACCTCCCTAATCCATGCATTTCCTCCAACTGTTTCCCATGTCTAGAACTTTCTTCCTCCACATCACTGCCTCCTGGCTTCCATCAAACCTTCACAAAACCCCACAGGAAGCCTTTCCTAATCACTGTCTTTCACTGTCTTCCTTATGTTGAATATTTCTAATTTGTTCTGTACATAGCTTACGTGTACATAGTTATTTAGACTGGTCTTTTTTATAGCATTTTAAGATTACAACTGATAAAGTTCCAAGTCAAATGCCTGTTCTCAGAACATGGAGAGATTAAGCAAAAGTCTTTAGATTCTTAACTGACAACATTGTTATCCGAAAGTTGTACATCCTAAGGCAAAAACGAAAAGCTGGCCACCAGGAGGCATTGACTGAAGGAGAGCTCCAAAGCAGCCCAGTGGGAAGGAGCCTGCAGGAGGGCTTCTGAGCTATGTGGGAGCTAGCACTACTGCCCAGCCACTGATGGCAGAAAGGCTGGAAACTCATCAGAAGAGAACCAGATTCTGCTGCTGATACTTGAATTTCTTGCTCTCCTGCACCATCCATAGATTGACAGATGACTAACTTACCAGTGGTGCCTAGTTGCACCTCTCCTGCCCTTTCTAGTTTGAGATAAAAAAAAAAAAAAACAGGGGGTGGGAGACAGACTTTACATCTGATTTGCCATCAATCATTCCACTGTGCCAGGCATTCTATTAGATGCTGGGAAAACAAGAAAGGCAAAAATCTGTTTTAAAATGCTATTAAAAAGGTATGCAATTGAGCTGTGTCTACAATGCCTTGTAGCCTTTGTAACCTCAGTCCTTTCTCTGCCTTCAAACAGGTCTTGTTGGTACATCCAACCGAAGGCAGTTCTCTGTCTAATCCTACTAATAATCTATGTTTCTCTTTTGCAGGAACACAAGGCCATAGATTCAGAGCTAGAGAGGACCTTAGTGCCCGTTGAGTGCAACTCCCACATTTTATAGATAAAAAGAAAAACATTTTATCAGGCACTATTTCTTCACAAGGTGATTTTAGGATAAATTAGGAGTGCTGGTGCTGATTAGACACAATAAGAACTAATACTGATATAGCCTTGACTGTGTGCCAGCCACTGTGCTCTGAATTTTACCATGCTGGTCTCATTTGACCCTTGCAATAATCCTGAAAGGGAGATGCTATTATTATCCATACTTTTTTTTTATATTAGAAAATTGAAACTACAAGTGGCTAAGGCGGGATCATACAGATAGTAGGTATCTGAGGTCAGATTTGGACTTAGGTTTCCATAATTCCAAGCCCTGTAAACTATACTGCCTTCTCAGAGTTGGAGGTGCCTAGGGACACAGAATAAACTAAGATCATGCTGCTCAGAAGATATGAACCTGAGGCAGCTACTGCTCAGCATATTCCTCCATCATTAACCATGTAAAATAACTGATCAGCAGACTGAACCTGATCCAGGAAAGGTAAGAGCTAGTGTTGGGTTATCTTTAGAGGCACCCTGGACTAAGAAAATCCGAGAAAGAATATATCCCAACAAAGAGGCCAGCTCAAAGAAAGAGTTTTTCTGGTTGCTCCCTTTTCTAGATTACTGAGAGGGCATCTCTTCTTGCTCAATTGCCAGATATCTTTGATGCAATCTGCCCAGTATAAAGATCATGAGACTAACCAAGATCCTCTGGTCAAAATGATATTTAGCAAGGGGAAAGAAAGTATGTGTCCCATTAGAAAGTGTCAGAATATAGTTCCATCCTCATTCATGTTGCCTAGGATGGCCTGCTTCAAATTTTATTTTTTCAAGATTACATGTTAATACAATTTTTAATATTCATTTTCTGACATTTTGTGATCCATGATCTCTCCCTTCTTCCCTCCTTTCCTCACTTCCTCAAGAAGGCAGAGGTAATATTACACAGGCTACACATATGTAATCATATAATACATATTTCCATGACTCATGTTGTGAACAAGACATATTCCTTACACTAGAGAAAAATTCATGGAGGAAATAAAGTGAAGAACGGCATGCTTCAATCTACTGTCAGATTCTGTTCCTTCTATGGCAGTAAAAATATCCTTTTTCATCATGAGTCCCTTGGAGATGACCTAGATCTTTGTCTTATTGATAATAGTTAAGTCATTCACATCAAATGATCTTATGTTATTGTTGTTGCTGTGTACAATGTTCTCCTGATTCTGCTTACTTCACTTTGCATCACTTCATATGTCTTTCCAGGGTTTTTCATGATTATTTTCTTTGTCATTTCTTATGCCACAATAGTATCCCATTACAATCATATACCACAACTTGCTCAGTCATTTCCCATTTGACAAATACCCCTTCAGTTTCCACTTCTTGGCCACCACAAAAAGAGCTGCTATAAGTATTTTTGTACACACAGGTTCTTTTCCTCTATCTGGGATCTCTTTGGGATATAATACCACTAAAAGTGGTATTGCTGAGTCAAAAGATATGCACAGTTTTATGGCTTTTTTGGCATGCTTCCAAATTACTCTCCAGAATGGTCATGTCAGTTGACAGTTCCACCAACAGTGCCTTAGTGTCCCAATTTTCCCACATCCCCACCAACATTTATGATTTTCTATTTGTGTCATATTAGACAATGATGTATTCAGATCTATTTTTCAAAAAATTCTAGAGAAGAGATGTTACCAGTGACTTGGACCAGGAAAAGAAGATCTGCCAAAGAAACTGCTCTGAGCATGAGCATGATTTTAGGAGGACTTAAAAAAAGATGATAACAATAGAAGACATCTCCAGAAAACAGGCAGCTTCATTATGAGATTTTGAGTCCTCAGATAAAACAGAATGAACAATGGGCAGTGGGTCACCCATCTCTTTCATGTCTTTCTGAAAGACTGTTATTTTGCTTGTTGGTAAGATCCTTACGCCAAAAGAGGAGCCCCTCTCAAAAGCTTTCTGTCAATGTTACCTTTTATCCGTCATGTTAAGAAACACCCAAGGGGACAGCTGGGTGGCTCAGTGGATTGAGAGCTAGACCTAGAGATGGGAGGTCCTAGTTTCAAATCTGGCCTCAGACACTTCCTAGCTGGGTGACCCTGGGCAAGTCACTTAACCCCCATTGCCTACCCTTACCACTCCTGCCTTGGAGCCAATACACAGTATTAACTCCAAGATGGAAGGTGAGGGTTTAAAAAAAGAAAGAAACACCCAGGTGTCACAGATATACCCTTCATGAAATAAATAATACTGTTGGGTCCTCATGTATTCTGGTGAGCCAATCTTGAAATTTATAAATATCTTCATTGCTTCATTGGGGAGCCTGGGGGACAGTCTCTCCAAGAATCATAGGGGGATTGAGGAGATTTAACTTTAATAATACTAAATTATTTCTATATTTGCATTTTGAATTAGAGATTCAAATCAGTCCCTCAACCTCAGTACTCATTACCTTATGCCTCACCCAAAGAACTTCTTCTATCATGGGATAGGAAAGTGAGATTATGATAGAGATTGTCAGATCTGCTTCACTCAGTAAATAGAACCAGTTTATACCAGATGTACCTACACATTGCCCAAATAAGCCCTTCAGTCTCTTTTTGGAAATCATTGTAATGGTCAGTTTTGACTGGGCAGGCATAACTAAATTTCTCTCCCAGGTAGTTGGAGAACCCAATATCTGTATGTGGCTAACCCATCATTACTAGAGGATAGGAAGGAGTTGAGAATCTTTATGGACTACCTCCCCACTGGCTATTTACCAATTTGAGATGTCTTAGGATGACCAAAGGAAGGACATAATAAAAAGCTTCCAAAATTGTCTTTATGGTCTGCACAAGGGGACTTTGGAGTCTGATCACTGGGGGAGATCACTAACCAATTAATTTATTGACTGATAAATGCTAGCCTAATCAATAAGTTTATATTCTTACCCAGAAGCCAATCTCTTGGAATTTTTAATTGTCACAATATATATACACATATATATACATGTAATATATGTAAACACACGGACTCAGAGAGAGAGTTATATATCAACAAATCTTTCTTACATACAACTTGCTTTTCCTTTCAGATAGAAAATAAATTCAAACTATAATTTTAATGGTATCCAGCTTGTCTGTGACTCCTTCTGGGAGTGACTAAAAGCAAAACACTAGTGTGGAGGGAAAAAGTGAAAGGAGAAAGGGAAGGATTAAAAGAAGAACTCAAGATGGAGGGGAATATACAGATAGTAATCAATGTGGGTTGAACTCACATAAAATGAAAGTAGATAACAGAATGGATTTAAATACCAGAATCCTAGCATAATTGCTTACAAGAAACACATTTGAGGCACGTAGACACACACACAGAGTAAAGGTAAGAGATTGGAGTAGAATTGTTTGGACTTAAACTGAAACAAAAAAAAGCAGGAATAGTAATTGTAATCTCAGACAAAGCTAAAGCAAAAATGGATCTGATTAAAAGAAATAAAGAAGATAATTACATCTCAATTAAAGGTAGTATAGACAATGAAGAAATATCAGTATTTAACATATATACTCCAAATGGTATAGCACCCAGATTTTTAAAGGAGAAATGTAAGGAGCTTAAAAAGAAAATAGATAGTAAAACTATAGTGGGGTGGGGTAGAAGGGACCTCAACCTTTCCCTATCAGAATTAGATAAATCTAACCAAAAAATAAATAAGAAAGAAGGGAAGTGAATGAAATGTTAGAAAAGTTAGATTTAATAGTTATATGGAGAAAATTGAGTAGGAATAAAAAGGAATATACCTTCTTTTCAGCAGCACATGGTACATTTACAAAGACTGGCCATGTACTAGGGCATAAAAACCTCATAAACAAATGCAGAAAAGCAGAAATAATAAGCACAAGTTTTTCAAATCATAATACAATAAAATTATAATCAAAAAGGGTTCATGGAGAAGCAAATTAAAAATTAATTGGAAACTAAATAATCTAATTCTTCAAAACTTGTGGGTCAAAGAACAAATCATAGAAACAATCACTGATTTAGTTGAAAAGAATGACAATGAGGAGACGACATATCAACATTTATGGGATATATCCAAAGCAATATGCGGGGGAGGGGGGGGGGAAGGGATTTATACCCCTGAGTGTTTATATCAAAAGAGAGAGACAGAGACAGAGAGAGAATATGCACATCAATGAATTGGGCATGCAAATAAAAAAAAAAAACTAGAAAAAGAACAAATTAAAAATCCCCAGTTAAAGACTAAATTGGAAATCCTAAAAACCAAAGGAGGAATTAATAAAATTGGAAGTAAAGAAACTATTGAACAAATAAATAATACTAAGATCCGGTTCTACCCAAAAATAAATAAATAAATAAAGTTGACAGAGTTTTGGTTAATTCGACTTAAAAAAGAAAGAAGAGAATCAAATTACCAGTACCAAAAATGAAAAGGGTAGTTTCACCTCTAATGAAAAGGAAATTAAAGCAACAATTAGGAGAGATTTCATCCAATTACATGACAATAAATCTGATAATCTAGGTGAAATAGATAAATATTTACAAAAATATAAATTGCCTAGATTAACAAAAGAAGAAATACAATACATAAATAATCCCATCTCAGAAAAAGAAATTGAACAAATCATCAATGAACTCCCCAAGAAAAAATTCCCAGGGTCAGATGCATTCACAAGTGAATTCAATCAAACATTTAAAGAATTAATCCCAATACTATACAAACTATTTGGTAAAATAAGCAAAGGAGGAGTCCTACCAGATTGTTTTTATGGCACAAAAATGGTCCGATACCTAAACCAGGAAGACCAAAAACAGAGAAGGAATATTACAGACCAATTTCATTAATGAACATTGATACAAAAATCTTAAATAAAATACTAGCAAAGAGACTATAGCAATATATCACAAGGATCATTCACTATGACCGGGTGGGATTTATACCAGGAATGCAAGGCTGGTTTAATATTAGGAAAACCATCGGCATAATTGACCATACAATAATCAAACTAACAAAAATCACATGATTATCTCAATAGATATAGAAAAAACCTTTGACAAAATGCAACACCCATTCCTATTGAAAACACTAGAAAGCATAGGAATGAAAGGTCCTTTCCTCAAAATAATAGGGGGTATTTATTTAAAAACATCAGCAAGTATCATCTGCAATGGGAATAAGTTAGAAGCCTTCCCAATAAGATCAGAAGTGAAGCAAGAATGCCCATTATCATCACTTTAATATTGTACCAGAAATACTAGCTTTAGCAATTAGAAAAGAAAAAGAATTTGAAGTAATTAAAGTAGGCAATAAGGAGACTAAACTATCATTCTTTTCTGATGATATGATGGTATTCTTAGAGAATCCTAGAAAATCAACTAAAAAACTAGTTGAAATAATTAATAGTTTTAGCAAAGTTGCAGGATATAAAATAAAGTCACATAAATCATTAGCATTTCTATATATTTTCAACATAATTCAGCAGCAAGAGTTAGAAATAAAAATTCCATTTAAAATCACTCTAGATAGTATAAAATATTTGGGGCTCCATTTGCCAAGACAAACTTGGGAATTATATGAACACAATTACTAAACACTTTTCATACAAATAATCATATGAAAAAATGTCCTAAATAATTAAAACAACTCTCAGGTACCACCTCACACCTATAAGATTGGCCAATATGACAGTAAAGGAAAATAATAAATGTTGAAGGGAATGTGGCAAAATTGGGATACTAATGCATTGCTGGTAGAGTTGCGAATTGATTCAACCATTCTGGAGGGCAATTTGGACTTATGCCCAAAGGTTATAAAAAAATACATACCTTTTAATCCAGCAATGACACTACGAGGTCTATATCCCAAAGAAAGTTTGTTGTTTTTTTTAATGAGAAAGGAGCTGTTTGTACAAAAATATTTATAGCTGTACTTTTTATGGTGGCAAAGAATTGAAAACTATAGGGATGTGCCTCAACTGGGGAATGGCCAAACAAATTGTGGTATATATACAAAATGTTGGTGATAGAATACTATTGTGCTATAAGGAATGATGAACAGGATGATTTCATTTTAAAATATTTTTCCATGTTTACATGATTCATTTTCTTTCCACCCACCCCCAACCTCCCCCCTCCCAGAGCCAACAAGCAATTCCACTGGGGTGTACAAATGGTATCACTTGATACCTAGAACAGGATGTTTTAAGAAGAAAACTGGAAAGACCTACATGAACTGATGTAAAGCAAAACAAGCCGAATCAGGAGAACATTATACACAGTAACTGACCCTTTTGCTGAGTTTAAATCGAGCCTCAGACTCTTACTAGCTATGTGACCATGGACAAGTGACTTCATCCTGTTTGCCTCAGTTCCTCAATGACAAAATAAGCTGGAGAAGGAAAGGACAAACCACTCCAGTGTCTTTGCCAAGAAAACTCCAGAAGGGGTCACTAAGTATCAGACATAACTGAAAAAATGACCAATGACAACATCATAATAAAACTCATGATTGCATCATTCCCTGAGAAATCTTGAATCCAGGTGTTTGCTTTAACCCAATCCTGGAGAAACCAAATAAGGCACGGTACCTCCCCATGTGTAAGATAGGCACTCACACTGTCCCATCTGCCAACACTTGGGTCCCCCCAAACAGGGGAACTTGGTGGTCAGTTCTCCTTGCTTTCTTGCCTATGGATCCAGTATTTCAAGGATTGAAGGTCAGCATCAAATGGAAAGAACAAAAGAAAAGCCCTAAGAACCTCTCAGCTAAGCATATATAGAATATATGGAGTCATGTGAGCCGCTAGGTTGCTCAGTGGATAGAGAGCCAGGCTTAGAAATGGGAGGTCCTGGGTTCAAATTCAACCTCCAACACTTCCTGGCTATGTGACCCTGGACAAGTCACTTAACTTCAATTGCCTACCTTTACTATTCTTCTGACTTTGAACCTCTACAAGTATTGATTCTAAGATGGAAGGTAATGGTTGAGGCTTGAAGAAGCTCCAAATTGGCCACATTAAAAGATTTTTCCCTCTTCGAGCTATGATTTTTCTCCTTGTTACTAGATTCAGAATTTATATTTTTGCTTAAATTTCATAATCATTTATTTGACTGCCATCTGGTATAATGAGTTAAATGTTCTAGAAGATAAAATCAGATTTCCAAAGAAACTGCTGAAAACTGTTCAGAGAAGAGGAGATATGAGTCATATAGAGATGTTAATATTGCTAAATCTCAAAAATTAAATTAAATCCAGTTCATCTGTCCTCAATTGACACCCCAGTTATAAAAACATAAAAGAGTTGGTGAGGGCTGACAAAGAAAAGGATTTCTATAATGGATCTATGCTTTACAAACATTAAACCATGTGACCCTCAGATGGCAGCAGCAATCCTATAAAAGTAGGTACTCTCATTATCTTCATTTTATAGTTGAGAAAACTGGGGCAAACACAGGTTAAGTGACTTGCCTTGAATCATATAGCTAGCTGATAAGTGTCTGAATCTGGATTTGAACTTGAGTCTATTTGACTCTAAGCCCAATGCTCTATTCATTAACTTTTTCTAATATAGTTGTGATTTTTTTTTTTAGCAGAAGGTATTCCTGACCAAAAGATTAACTTTTGCATAGTGACTTTGGAGGCATTAATAACAGATACTTTGGGACAGAGGCTATGGTGGTAGAGGAATATATAAAGCTTCCTTTTTAGTACTGATAATATGAAAAATAATAAATAAATAATATCTTCTCCAGCATAAAACCCTTTGTAGCCCTTTCCTTTAAGAAAGTAGGTAGATCAAAAGGTAAATTCCCCAAAAATAGATCAGGTGTAATCACCAAACTTAAGTCTTGCTTAGATAATACTATTATCTACCCATTCTCCTGAAATAATTAACACCAGCATCAAACAAAGGGCAATATCTTCTTCTGCATTTAATTTAACATATTAATTACATAGAGGAAGTCCCTCAATTCCTAAGGGAAGTTCTCAAAGAAACAATTTAATTGTCTGAATGATTTTAACGCATTAAATGACTATTGTTTTGAAGTGTCAACCCCCAACCCCAACTAGGATAAGTAAGAGTTTAAAAATTAAAAAATAAAATTGTTTCCAGCAGCCTTGTGCCTAAAACACAGAGCATAGAGTTAGTATTTTTGCTAGCACTGGAAACTTAGACAAGTCATATGACCTCTCAATGTCCTTAAAAGGATAAGAATAAGTTGCAGAGAAGTTATTCATTTCAATTACTTTAGGCAGTTTCCCCACCTAGAAGCTATCCATACCATGAAATTATCAATCCAGTCCAAATTAGACAAAAGACCAACAGGTATTCCTAGAAGAACTAAAGAAAGAGAATTTTTTAAGAGAAAAAAAATTTTTTAATCAGAGTAGTAAGGGAAAATTGGGAAAAGAAATGAGATTAATACAAGAAAATTATGAAAAGGCAATTAATAGCTTGGTAAAGAAGCACAAAAAATACTGAAGAAAGCAACTTTTTATAAATCAGAATTAGCCAAATGATAAAAGAGGAACAAAACCTTACTGAAGAAAATAACTCCATTAAGAATTAGAATTGGAGGAAGAGGTACGGGGTGAGCAGAGGGCCCATTGCTAAGTCTTAAAGGAAGTTACACTCTGAACCTGAGTTCAGGCCCGAAATTATTTCCTTGATAGTGTTATAATTAAAATTAATTTTGGAGACATATTAGATTTATAATTATTTAATTGTAAAAGAGGGAGAAAGAAAAAAAGGTTACCACCCTGTCCCTTATCTACACTCTCAGCATTAGAAAATATAATGATTATTTTAAATTCCATTGTCCTCCATTGTTTGTTTACCTAAGTTTCTGGGCCAAATCACTTTGGGGTAGTCCAAACTGGCCAGGGCTAAATGTTGTGGACTCTTTCCCTCTGGCCTATTGAAGTGCTGCATTGCCTCTCATACACACTCTGGTCTGCACGGGCTATCATCAGGATCACGGAAAACTTCTGTAGCCTGGAGTCAGGATCTCCAAGGTCTTGGAAAGAGGAAGTAAGGGATGTGGGGGTGGGTTTTGTTATAGGTCTGTGCTGTGTCCTTGAGTCTGCTGGTGCAACCCTGCTTCTGGTAGGGAGAAAGACAGAGTAGGGGTACAGAGTAGGCTCAGGGTCAGTGAAAATTAGTTCATGGGTTTAGGGGTTTTTTTAACGTTCTCTTGGACTCTGGGTGTCCCAGACCATGGAGACACATGAAAACACTTTATCTTGCATGTGTAATTCCTATTTTGGAGTGGTTTAAGAGCTTGTAGAGGCAGAGAAAATGTCTAATTCTTCATCTTGCTGTTTATGTGGCCTGGAAGTCATGAGTACAACCTTAAATTAATTTTGAAACTAAAGGATGCCAAAACTTTAGAAATGTGGTGTGATATGATAGAGAAATAGGAAGATGACTCAGTAGTCAATATTATCTGAGTATAGAAACAAAACTATTATTTAAAACAATTCAAGGGAAATGAAAAAAAATTAGAAATATATCAAGTGTCTACTAGCAGGTACAACAGAGAAGGCATCACTCATCCCATTTTCTGTAAATGTTGTTGTTCACTTACTTCAGGCATGTCTTAATTTTTGTGACTTCATTGGAGTTTTCTTGGCAAAGATACTGGAATGACTTGCCATTTCCTTTTTGATTCCAGGCCCAATACTCTGTCCATCTTCGTGCCACCTAGCTGCCCCCCTGGGGTATATTGCTGCTTAATAATTTAAACAATCAGAACCCTGGATAGTGGACTTGGAAAGACTTGCTACTGCTTTTTTTTTTTTTTTTTGGCTTTTCTTCCTCTTCTCATTTCTTCACTCTTGTCTCTCATTAAATCTCTTGTGTACTTTTTCACATCAAGCATCTAAAAATGTTTTCTTAATTATTTATTGAAAGTTAACTTCTCTTTATGGTGCTTCCAGATGTTAACTATAAAATGACAGTAATGTCCTAGTTGGAATTACTAATCAGGAGAATACTGGCAAGAGTATAGCTTAAACAGCCTTTTCAGAGTTTCAGAACCAAATTGGCATTGGGGACCTCATTTTTCTTCTACTTAGTGAACCCAACATTTTCAGGGACTCTACATCTCTCAGGCCATAAAAAGTTACTGAGGGCTCTGAAAACTTATACCCAACAGGTTATATTCCAGTAGAATATGAGTTCCCTGAGGACAGACATTGCTTTAGTTTTGTTTTTATATTCCCAGTGCCCAGACCATATACCTTGCATGTAGCAGGTGCTTTATAACTACTTTTTTGCTATGTGCTCCTCTTTAAGGAAGGCTCACTTTTTTTAAGCCCTTATTAATTAATTAATAGAATTAATACTAAGAATGCATTCCAAGGCAGAAAGAGGCAAGGGGTAGGCAATATGGGTTAAGTGACTTGCCCAGGGTCATATACCTAGGAAGTGTCTAAGGTCAGCTTTGAACCCAGGACCTCCCATCTCCAGGCCTGGTTTTCTATGTGCTGAGCAACCTAGCTGCCCCAGAAAGCTCACTTTCTCTAATACATCTCCATCTCTCTGATATGTGTCATTTGGCATGGACTGGCTTTATCCCTTTATACCAAGTACAGGTTATATAGTTCATTGATATCCCTTAAAAGGGTAAGCTCCTATAGAACAGAAACTATTTCATTTGGTCTCTGTATCTCCTTCCCCAGATGTGTCAGTGCCTGGTATAGCACAGAGCAGGTTCTTTTATAGGCTTTTCAAGTATAATTAAGTTAAGGGCTGCATAAATCAATAATCTGGAAATCCAGGCTATGCACATTATAGTATGCCTCAAGCTCTGCTCAGTCTTCTGGGGCTCATGGGTCCCAGGGATGCCAGTTGTAAAGGTTAAAATTAATGATTGGACAATGACTATGTGAAACTATGTGGTCACTAATATTTATTATATCTTGAGTCAGAAATTTATTTACAAATATTTACAAATAGAAAGGAAACAATAAAGAAGAGAAATGTGAGGGGGATAGAGAAGTTATCTATCCTATGAACCTAAATGTTTTGCTCTGATTCTGCTTAATCCAGGCAGAGATTAGTTAGCTCTCAATCAAGAAGGCTGGTAGTGAGTAACCATGCAGCCTCCTCCAAGATGGAAGCTAGTCTCTCCAGAAGCTAGTAAAGGGGTCAGCCTTTCACTCACCCAACAAAGTAATCCAAGAGTCAGAGTCCAAGTAGAAGCTGAGCTCTGAGCCCATGATCCAAGCCGTAGTCTCCAGTGAAGCTCCCTTGAAGACTGTCTAAGACTATCTCCAGAAGTCAATCTCTTCAGACTATCTTCTCAGACAATCTGCCCTGAGAAGTTCAGGACTTGCTTTTTATGGTGACTTCTTATCCCTCCCCCTCTTCACAGGGGCCAATCACAAGTTTCCAAACTGTCCAGCACTACCCAGGAGGCAATGTCTGTAGGATCCACTTCTCACCTTCTGAAGGTTAAGTTCTTATCAAAAAGATTCCTGATTGAATCAAAAAGGTTCACAGGTTTCCTGATTTGATTGAATTTCTAAGGGTGTGAATTCTCTAAGTACTAAGTACCCAAGGTACTAGAGTTTACCAAGGAGAATGGATGTATTTAGCTGCTCTCCACATCAGCCAATTCCCCAAAAGGGAAACTTGGCTCCTATCTGGTTTCTGATCCACCAATGTCAGTCCACCATTGGCACATGCACACACACACTCACAAACACACACACAGGCAAAGAGAGTGGATTTTGGAGAATTTGAAAATATAATGAACACTTGATGATGTTGGATAATTCATAGAATCCCATTATGATTTCTAGAGCCTCTAATGATAATTACTATCATATGGGGATGGCCTAATGTTGAGGAAGAATCCAGGGATTAGAGTCAAGACCACTTGGTTTTTTAATCTTGCCACTGGCACAAACTATGTGTGACAATAGAAAGGTCATCTAACCTTTCTGTACCTCAGGCTTGTCACCAACAAAATGGAAGAATATCAAAAAAATCTCCTTCAGGGGCATTCTGTGGAGCTCCAAGGGGATCCCAGATACCAAATGCTTAATAGACTTTAAAGGACTAAAGAGATGTCAGCTCTTTTTATCTACATTGTCTAGTTCTGGTCTCATGGATTTCCTACATCATACCTAAGGACTAACCTTAGAATGGAGCTCCTGAGCTTCTGACCCAACCCAAGTACACAGAATGGGGAAGAGGGAGATGCAAATCCTTTGAAGTACATGACTTTAAGGGAATATTACTGTCCTTTCATGATGAATACAATAAATGAAGATAAGTATGAAAAGGCCTACATGAACTAATAACCAGCAACCAACATAAACAAAGCCTAGAAAACAAGAAATGACTAGAACAACCACAAAAAAATAAAAAACTAATGTTGCAAAATGACAAAGCACAAGCTTAACTCCAAAGAAGAGCCATTATCCCAAAGATATTTTTAAAAAGGAAAAGAACTTATATGTATGAAAAATATTTATAACAGTTCTTTTTTTGTGGTGGCAAAGAATTAGAAAGTGAGGGGATACCTGTCAACTGGGGAATGGCCAAGAAAAGTGTGGTATTTGAATGTAATAGAATACTATTGTACTATAAGAAATGATGAGCAAGATGATTCCAGAAAAACCTGGAAAGACCTACATGAACTGATGCAGAGTGAAGTGAGCAGAACCAGGAGAACATTGTACATAGTAAAAACAATATTGTATGATGAATAATTGTGAATGGCAGCTATTCTAAACAGAGAGAACTGGGGATTCAAAAATGTTTAATGTTAAAAATTGTTTT
This sequence comes from Gracilinanus agilis, assembly GCF_016433145.1. NCBI lineage: Eukaryota > Metazoa > Chordata > Mammalia > Didelphimorphia > Didelphidae > Gracilinanus > Gracilinanus agilis. The sequence continues at coordinate 288,429,731 of NC_058135.1, read as the reverse complement.
TACATGTCATTTGGGGGAAATTAGATTAAAATTCACAGGAGAAAAAAGAAGAGCCATGAGGAGGCCTGTCCCTCCTCCTCTGCTCTTCTACTGGTGTGAAGGTCCATAGGGGTACAAACATTTTCAGACTTTTTCAAGGTATTGATTGGTTATGCTTATATTAAAATTCTTTTTATTTAAAAAATCTTTGTTATAAGCAATGGCTCTCTGGGAGGGGCAGAAGGAGGAATAATGGTGAAACAAAACAATGTAAAAATAAAAATATCAATGAAAATTTATTTTTAACAAAAAAGGGAAGAAAACTTAGAGATCATGTCATCCAGCTCTCTTGTTTTTTAAATGAGACAACTAATCAGTCATTCATTTATTAAGGCCCTAATATGTTCTAGACATTCTAACTACTGGGAATACAAAAAGAGACAAAAAGATGGTTCCCACCCTCAAGAGCCTCACAATTGAATGGGAGAGACAACAAGCTAACAAATATGTGTGAACAAGCTATATGCAAGGGGGAAATGAAATAATTAAGGGAAAGAAGGAACTAGATTTAAGAACGGTTGGGAAAACCTCCCTGAGTGTAGAAGATGGCATTATGGCTGGGACTTGAAGGAAACCAAGGAAGGCAGCAGATAGAAATGAGGAAGGAGAGCATTTCTGGCAAGGGAGACAGCCAAAGAAAATGTTCAGAGTCTAGAAATTAAGTTTTTTATTCAAGGAAGAACCAGGAGGCCAGTGACCTTAGATCAAAAAGTACATGGGAAAGAGTGAGGTATAAGAAGACTGGGAAGGTCATGGAGCAGGGGGGAGCTTTGAAGGTCAAATAGGATTTTATCATTGATCCTGAAGGTGATAGAGCACCATTGAAGTTTATCGAATGAAGGAGTGTGTGTGCATGTGTGTATGTATTTGTGTATGTGTGTATTGAAAAGGAAATTGACTTTATTACTTTTATATTAGTGATCATAAGCAATTGATCACACATAATCCTTTAGGTAGGTAATTGCAACCACAATTTCAGAGTTAGATCTAGTTAGTAAACTAGCTATGTATAAGATATCAATTATAATAATATAATATTAACCACAATAACAGAAAAGATAGATAGGGAGTATTAGAACATGTAGAGCATTTGAATATTGCAAATACTAATAAAATTAAGAGTTTCTGTTATCAACTTTGGAATGTTAAGAGCACAAATTGACTGAATCCTGATTCCTGATAAAGATAATGGAAATAATCATTGAGTTAGTCATAAAAATTAGGAATGATTTAGTGCCTGATCTTTTTAAGTCCTTCTGATGTCCAAATGAGAAGTCTTAATTGATGCTTAATCACCAGAAGGAAAAGGGCAAATGGGGGCTGCCTGTCTTAAACATTTTATTGGAATTTATTAATGCTCTTAGCAAATATTTCCTAAACCTTAGTAACATTCTATACATTTGGTTTTATTAATCACTTATATTAATTGACTGTCAAAAGCCTATAAAACAGATTATTATATGTCTAAATGAAGTCTTTGCCATAGGTTGGGCATGGTGAGGCCTCCATCTCTAATTTCCCATAATTAAAGCTGGATCTTCAATTCCAGATGATTGTCCAGATATTTTTATTTCTCTGTGTGTGTGTGTATGTGTGTGTGAGAGACAGACAGACAGACAGACAGAGAGAAAGTAATCTAGAATGACTCCTATGGTGCCAGCCTGAGGGGCTGAGAGAATGGTGTTACCTTCTACAATAAAATGGAAGTTTGGAAAAGAGAAGGGTTGGTGGGGAAATATAGTAAAGAGTAAGAAGATTGGAAAGCTAGGAGAGGGCTGGATTATGAAGGGCTTTGAAAACCAAAGAGAAGATTTGGAGCCACTGGGGCTTTTTGAATAGGGAAGTGACATTGTCAGCTTTGAGTTTTAGGAAGATCACTTTGACAACTGAGTAAAGCATGGTTTGGAACAGAGAGATACTTGAAGCAAAGAGATCGATAGACACATTATTGTAATAATCCAGTGGTGGGGTAATGAGAGCCTATAAGAGCATAATGATAGTGTCAGAGAAAGGGATATATATAAAAGATGCAATGGTAGAATCCACAGGACTTGGCAATAGATTGGATGCTGAGGTGAGTGTGAGTAATCAAGGTTTCTGAGATTGTGTCCTGTATTACAATAAGGTTAGTGGTGCCTTTGATAAAAATAAAAATGTTGGGTGGAAGGGAGAATTTGCAGATAAAGTTAATTAGTTCTCTTTTGAACTATTGAATTTCAGCTGTCTATGGAAATTCTATTTGAGTTTTCCAAAAGTCAAGTGGTAATGTAAGAATGGAGTTCAGGAGAGTGGTTAGGGTTAAATATATGGACTTGAATAAAGATGATAATCAGATCCTTGGGAATTGATAAAATTACCAAATCAAAACAAATGTTGAAGGAGAAGAGTTCAGGATATGAGAAAAAGATCTGGGAGACACTCACAACTAGTGGGTATGACTGGATAACTATCTAGCAAAGACTGAAATAGAAGTAGTCAGAGGGGTAGGAAGAAAATTAGGAGATAGCAGTGTCCTGAAAACTTAAAAAGAATGGGATATTCAAGAGACAAGGATGATCAACAGTGTCACAAGTTAGAAAAGTCAAAAAGGGATGAGAATTGAGAAAAGGCCATTCTATTTGACAGTTAAGGGATCATTGGTAACTTTGGAGAGAGCCATTTCAGTTGAATGATGAGGTTGGAAACCAGACTATAAAGAGTAAGAATGGAGTGAGATGAAAGGAAATGGAGGTACTGATTATGGATGCCCTTCTCAAGGAGTCTAGTCACAAAAGGAAAGAGAGAGAGATGAAATGAAAGTTGGTAAGGATGGATGTGTAGGAATAAAGTTAAGTCAAGGGAATTTTTTGAAGATGGAGAGGCAGCAAGTCAGTAGCCAGTAGATAGGAAGAGATAAGGGGACAATATGCTAAAGAAAAATGAATGCAATAGGATGACTTGGGCATATTCCTGCTTTGGCAGGAAGAAGGGGTACCTCTTCATAAGAGACAGAGATGAAGGAGAAAACCATGAAGAAAGAAATCCGAGTGATGTGGCGAGGTTTTCAGTAAAGAGAATAGAGGAAATGGGTGTTATGGAAGACTTGAGGAAGGATGAAAAGGTTTGGAATAGTCAATGCATTGAGTAAAATTGAGAATCATATTAGGGGCATTGTTATAGTGAGTACATGTTTGTTGTTGTTTTCTGGACTCATCTTGACTAACTCTTTTTTTTTTAATCCTTACCTTCTGACTTGGAGTCAATTCACAGCTCCACCAACAATGCATTACTGCTGTTTGTAGCAAAAGCCTTCCCAACATTGCTTTTCTCCCTTTTTGTCATCTTTGCCAATCTGATGGATGTGAACTGGAAAAGTTTGTTTAATTCGCATTTTTAAATTATTAGCAATTAGGAACATTTTTAAAAGATGACTGTTGATAACTTGAGTGTCTTTGATAACAATCTGTTCATACCTATCCTCCATTTGTTAATTGAAGAATGGATCTTTTCTTATAAATTTGAACCAATTCCTCAGAATTGAAGAACCATCAATATCTCAGAAACAAAACCACCTCACTTCCAAAAGTGGTAGAGGCCACGGGAAGATTAAATAAGAACTGAGGTGTGGCAGGGCAAAGTCAATGATATGATAAGGGATAAAAAAAACTCAAGAAAAAGACAGTGTAGAGGAAAGCTGATTTACCAGGGGATCAAACTGGGGAAAGGATGAGAAGTTACCTAGTGTGGGGATGATGGCCTGGGAAATAACTGAAAAGTTCCCACTTGAGGGCAGTTGGGTGATTTAGTGGATAGAAAGCCAGACCTAGAGATGGGAGGTCCTGGGTTCAAATTTAGCCTCAGGTGGATCCTAGCTGTGTGACCCTGGGCAAGTCACTTAACCCCCATTGTCTAACTCTTACTGCTCTTCTGCCTTGGAACTGATACCCACTATTGATTCTATGATAGAAGATAAGGGTTTTTAAAGAGAGAGAGAGGGAGAGAGACAGAGACAGAGACAGAGACAGAGACAGAGACAGAGAGAAACAGAGAGACAGAGAGAGAAGAAAAGTTCCCACTCACTAAAGCAGCTTCTCCAAACCTTTTCTTCCCTTTGCAAATTTCTCATGGCTTCCCTTTCAACCACCCTCTCAGTTGTGAACTTTGCCTCATGTTTCACTGGGGGGATAATTGAAGTCATTCACCAACTGATGGATTTCATTGAGGTGACAATTGTAATTTCAAAATCCTCAGCCTAAGTAGGCTTTACTGTTTAATCTTTAGACAACTCTTTTCTGAAACTCATCCATGTTGTCTGATTTCATCATCTCCCCAGTGATGTGGCAGCTGCCATGGCAGGTCCTTTGTCAGAAAACTATGTAAACTTGAGCCACTTTGACCCAAGGACATAGTCCCACTTCTCATCTTGTCACATCAAACTCTGTTCTTCATCCACATAGTGACTACCAATCCCTGGACTTTTCAGGTCATCATCCCCATATTAACTAAATTCTTATACCCTTTCCCCTTCTTGATCCCTTGATAAATCAACTCAACTCTTTTCTGTCTTCTCAAGTCCTTTTTTCTCTTATCATATTATTGATCAGACCCTGCCAAGCCTCAGTCTTGGATCATTCCCACTATTCACTGCCTCCCAAACCTGTGATGCTGAATGAAGCTGGAGAAAATCCAGAAATTATACTGATTCAACCCATTACAAATTTATGTTAAATAACCTCAACTGTGCCTCCTCAACATAGCAGCAGGACAATCCTTTTATTCCCCTTTGACTTACAATCCCATCCACCAAAGAAGCTGTTCCAAACCTTTTCTTCCCTTTTTCTCATAGTTCCTCATTCATTCATACTCTCGGCTATAAATCTTGGCTCATATTTTCCTGAAAACATTAATCAAGAGCTCCCTCTTCTGCCCTGCCTATCTCACATCACTGAGATGCTTTCTGCCACTATCTCCTCCTTCACTTTTGCCTCATAAGAACAGGTGGCATTTCTGATCAAGGCAAAAAAGCCCCTCTACAAGCATGTTATCCCATTCCATTAGGTCTTCTCCAGCACATCTTCCTCTATCATTCCCACTCTCTCACTTGTCTTCAATCTCTCTCTCTTTCTAATGGTTGCTTCCATACTGCTTACAAAGATGTCCATGTTTCCCCTTCTTCACTTGATCTTCGATACTAAACTCCCACATCTTTCTTCTCTTTTATAGTTAAACTCAGGCCATCAACAATTGACACCTCCACTTGTTTTTTTCTCTTGCTCTCTTCTTAACTCTCTACACTTTGGCTTCTGACCTCATCATTCAACCAAAACTGCTCTCTTCCAAGTTATTATCTCTTATTTGCCAAATCTAATGGTCTTTTCTCAATGCTCAAGGTTCTTGACCTCTCTAGAGCCTTTATAACTGCCAATAACTCCCTGCTCCTTGATACTGTCTTCTGGCCTTCTTCCTCCCTGTCTTTCTTGGTCTCCTTTGCTGGACCTTCATCCAAGTCATTCATTCCTCCTAACTGTTAGCATTTCACAGGCCTCTGACCTGGGCCTTTTTCTTTTGCCCTCTATAATATTTCTTTTGGAGACTGCATCATCTCCAAGGAATTCAGCTATCATCTCAATGCTTATGACTCTCAAATTTACTTATCCATTTAAAAGATTTCTCTATTACAAAAATGAATAATATGGAAGTAGGTTCTGAGTGATAATATACGTATAACCCAGTGGAATTGCTTGTCAGCTCTTGGAGGGGAGTGGAAAAAGGGGAGAGAGAGAACCCAAATCATGTGTAAGGAATTAAAATTAAAGGTTTGACTAAATATATGAGAAGTCTAAGATAATACTGTGGTCACTAATTTAAAAATATTATAGCTCAGGTCAAATTAACTTTCAGTAACTTTATTTACAAAGAGGTGGAAAGAGTGAAAGCAGAGAAATGTAAAAGAGGGTAGAGAAGAAGTCTAGCCTATCACCCTAAATGTTGCTCTGATCCCCAGTTCAACCCAGGTAGGGCTTGTTAATCCCTCAGCCAGAGGACTCAGTGGTGAATTAAACAAGGATTCAACCCACACAGCCTCCTCCAAGAAGGGGAGGCCTCCCCAGAACTAATCTCTCCAGAAGCCAGGAAAGGAGGGTCAGCTTCTCACTCCCCCAGGTTGAAGTTCCAAAGGAGAAGATCCAGGAACAGTCTTACCAGAAGTAGTCCAAGATCCCAAGTCCCAGGTTGAAGTCCCCAAGTCATAACTCCAAGCTGTAATCCCAGTCCAAGATCCTCCAAGCCCAAAATTCAGGCAAAAGACCCCCTTGGACAGGAAATTCAGGACTTTATAGTCCTTTTTCCACGTTACTTCCTGTCCCTTCCAACACTTTACAGGAACCAATTGCAGTCTTTAAATTTGCTTAGCACCGCCCATGGGGTGGTCAGTCACTTCTGGAGTTGACACCCACTTTTAGCAAGTGATTTGTGGACCTCCCCTACTTAATGTTAAATAGAGATGTTTTCAGTTCTTGTTGATTAATTTAAAAATAGGCAAGGGGAGAGTTAATCCTATCTTCACACCTGTAACCATGGGAAAATATTTTTTAAAAATAAAATAAAAAATTATATTTTTAAAAATCATATTTTTAAAAATCTATTCTATCCTGTCCCCTGATTTCAGCCTCCCCTGATTCTAGTCTCCCATATTGAATCAGATGTCACGCGAACATTTTAAACTTGACATGTCCAAAACTGAACTCATTACCTTTACCCCAAAACTTTCCCCTCTTCCAAACCTCCTTATTATTGTTGAGAGAACCACTATCCTTCTGGTCACTCAGTCTTACAATGTAGGTGTCGTCCTTGATTCCTCACTGTCTCTCATCTCCCGTATCCAATGCCACAGCCTATTGATTTTGCCTCCATGACATCTCCCGCCTTTGTCCCCTTATGTCCTCTGACATTGAAGCCATCTTGATGCAGACCCTCATTACCTCATGCCTGGACTATTGCAATAACCTTCCTTGGTCTCCCTGTCACAAGTATCTCCTCATTCCAGGCCATCCTCTACTCATTGCAAATTGATCTTCTTCAATAAAGGGTCTGACCACGTCACACTGTACCCCCTACTCAATAAGTTCCAAAGATTCCCTTGCACTTTAGGATAAAGGACAAAACTCTATATTTGGCATTCAAAGCCCTTTATAACCTGCTCCCATTACTTTTCCAGATGTTAGGAATAATCCAGGACTGGGGTTTTTGCAAGGCATAAGTGGGTGTAGGACAAAGAAGCAAAAGAATAAATAACATAGAAAAGTATAGATTTGAACTGGTTAAATGTAGAGCTGAGAGAGAGAGAAGAGAAGAAAGGCAGAGCAATGGCCTGAGAAAGTACTGATTGGAGGTGGGGATGGCAGAGAATGAAAGTCAAATTAAGAATGAAGAACAGGTTGAGAAAGGAATAAGATAGAAGAAAGGATGGAATGATAGGAGGTTATGATAAGATAAAGGAATCTGAGAGATCTCTCACATTGATCTAGAGAGCAAGGAATTGGAACATTTCTGGGTAATAGTGAAACACAAGATGTAATTATTTCTTTGTGCAATTGAACCAGAGACAAGGAATAGGTCCTAGGATTTAAGGAGCATAAGGAATTAGGAAGTAAAAGTGTTTGAGGGAGTATCAACAAGGAACAGGAATTGGGGAGAAGAGGAAGACTGTGAAAAAAAAACCTTAGAGTCTATCTGTTCAAAAACCTTCATTTTACAAAGGAAGAAACTGAGGCCCAAAGAGGTTAAATGATTTGCCCAAGAGCATACAGGAGATGAGTAACAGTGATGAGATTTTACCCTGAAATGGTTTTAAATCCTCTGACTAAAGATGCATTCTCAGAAGTGAAGAGAGTTTCTCCTAATTTAGGACATTATTTGACTCCCCAAAAGACTCTGGTTTTCATAAGGTTGTTCTGTCTATACAGGCTGCTACTTATCTTGTTTTTTATTTCTGTCTCTTATCTGAGGACAAGACTGGTTTACCAGGCCAGACAGATATAACCAATAGGAAAACTATAGATTGCTTCAGCACCTGACATTAGACTTAAAATCACCTAAATGGAATTTCCCAATTGGAGACCTCTTTGTTAAAATATGTGAGCATTTACCGAGATATAGAATAAAGCGATAATGCAGCAAAGTATAAGAGAGGCAGCTCTCAGAAGGCAACCAAGGAAGAGGGAAAGGGATCATTGTATTTCTCTTCATTTTAATTGATCACATTTTGAATTATAGTGTTTAACATTTAAGACTATTTCATTGATTGAACTGAAGAGAAATTAAACTGCTTCAGCTTGTTCTAACCTCTCAATGACCAGAGTCTCCACTCTCAATCTGGAAAGGTTAGATCTGACTTCACAAAAAGAAAATATAATGAAACTTGGCCCAGAGCTTGGAGTCCTTCAAAAGTATGAACCAAAGTATAATTTTTTTATTTTTTTATTTTTTAATATTTTTTCATGTTTCCATGATTTATTTTCTTTCCCTCCCCTCTTCCCTCCCACTCCCAGAGCCAGCAAGCAATTCCCCTGGGCTGTACAAATGTTATCACTTGTTACCTATTTCCATATTATTCATTTTTGCTATAGAGAAATCTTTTAAAGTCTAAACCCCAAATCACATACCCATATATACATGTGATAAATGATGTCATATGTTCTTCTTTTGCATTTATACTCCCATATTTCTTTCTCTCAATGTGGTTAGCATTCTTTCCCATAAGTCCTTCAGGAATTGAACCAAAGTCTTAAAGAAAGCATTATACTGTGCTTTCAGATTGTATCATTTCAGGAGAGAGCAAAGCTGGCCTTTGCTGTTCTTCTTTTCTGGCATTTCTTTTCAAAGAACAAGGCCTCTTCATCCTGCAAAGAGACAAAATAACATAGCTCTCAGTAATCAAAAGCAAAAACTCGGGGGCAGCTGGGTAGCTCAGTGGATGGAGAGCCAGGCCTAGAGACAGGAGGTCCTGGGTTCAAAGCGGGCCTCAGACACTTCCCGGCTGGGTGACCCTGGGCAAGTCACTTGACCCCCATTGCCCACCCTTACCACTCTTCCACCTATGAGACAATACACCGAAGTTAAGGGTTAAAAAAAAAAAAAAAAAAAAAAAAAAGCAAAAACTCATCCTGCTCAGAAGGAAAGATTCTAGAACCTTGGGGAAAGGTTTGCGCTTGCAAAAATACTTATGTGGTAAATGATGAGTACAACTGTAAGAAATAGACAATACCATCAATTCAGCAAATAATCCATTATTGAGCACTTACTATGTACACAGGACCTCAGATAACCAAGAGAAAAAAAAAAATCTTGCCCTCAAGGAGGCAACATTCTACCTAGCAGTGGAATTAAAAGGAATGAGATATACACAGAAAAGAATAATTTCATGTCTAGGTTTGATACTACCCTTTTATAGTACTGCCCTCTCACATGGAGCACTTTGTTGTTGAGTTAAGACTGCTTTGACAGTTCCCTTGTTTAGGGCTAAATATCAGTTCTAAAATAGTGACTGACAGAATTCTGAGATAGTTGATATTCATTTTTAAAGTGACAAAACATGGTACATTGGGAAAATATAGACACCAAAATTATTCTAAAATATATAAGACAAATGTAATTTTACCGGACCATAGATAAAAGATGAGAATTCAGATATCAAAATTTAATTAAGGTAAGCCTAAGTCTTTAGCCAGAACAATAAGAGAAAGCAGGGTGAAATATGCTTCCCGTGATTCTTCTCCAGAGTGGGTGAAGGGGTATATTAAATCAAAGGGTACACACAATTTAGAAACTTTTGTAGTATAGTTCCAAATTTCTTTCCAGAATGGTTAGACCAGTTCTTAGCTTCTACAATAGTTCCCTAATATACTTGTCTTCTCATAGCCCCTCCAGCATTGTCATTTTCATTTTTTGTCAGTTTTGCTAATTGAATGATATTGAACCTCATAATTATTTTAATTTGTACTCTTCTAATTATTAGTGATTTGGAGCCTATTTTAATATTTTATTTTCCCTTCCCTCTTCCTCATATGCCTTTGGGCATATTGTCTTTCATGTGTGGAATGAACAACCTCCACCCAATCTTCATGTCTTGAGTCTTCCTTTCCTTCCACTTAGATGCCGCCTCATCTATGAAGTCTTCCCTGATTCCCCAGGGACAGTTGGGAAAATAGAACTTCCCACTTTAAATTCTTTGTCTACACGGATCTCTCCTTTGCATCTACCTCCTTCTACTTTATGGCATAACCATTTTATACTTCTAGTACTTGATATTATTTTACTCATTAGAAGAAGCATTTTTTTCTCTTTATTTTTTTAAAGTATTTTCCCATGCTTACATGATTCATTTTCTCTCCCTCCCCTTCTTCCTCCCTCCTCCCAGAGCTAACAAGCAATTCCACTGGGTTATACATGTATTTTCACTCAAAACTTATTTCTAGGGGCAGCTGGGTAGCTCAGTGGATTGAGAGCCAATCCTAAAGACAGGAGGTCCTAGGTTCAAATCCGGCCTCAGCCACTTCCCAGCTGGGTGACCCTGGGCAAGTCACTTGACCCCCATTGCCTACCCTTACCACTCTTCTGCCCTGGAGCCAATACACAGTACTGACTCCAAGATGGAAGGTGAGGGTTCAAAAAAAAAAAAAACTTATTTCTATATTGTGTGGAGAGAAAAGAATTAATTTGTTCTTCTCAGGATGGAATTTTATTATAGATCCCATGAGAAAAGGGGAACCTGCTAAAGGTTTAGAAACAAGACCTCGAGGACATTCTGTTATTGCCATAAGCCCAGTGAGTGGAGAGATCTCTTATTGCAAAGAGAGCAAACCATTAGGCTATCTTACGGGGCCTTTAGAAGTCAGAAAAGTCACTCCTAAGGCCACAGCAACCTCTTCATAACCTCCCTATTGAGACTCGTGATGAAGCCCACGCTGTGATGGGGGCTCCTGCTGGTTTGTCTTTCATGTGAACACCCCTCGTGTTCTAATTGGCTCGACTTTCAGCCTAGATTATAAATTCAGCCCCCAGACCATGGATATCACACAGAGAGGGGAGGGGGCCTTGGTCAGGGATCTATAAAATGCTCCCACCTGCACCCACGCGTTGGGCATCGCCATTGGGTAGGGACCTCTTCTGATGAGAAAGACTAAACCTTGCTTCGGTCACTTAAACGGTCTCTATTTCTTTAAGCCATATTGTCTCATACACATATTATTCATTTTTGTAATAGAGTCATCTTTGAAAACCCAAACCCCAAATCCTAGACCCTCATGAACAAGTGATAAATCCTGTTTTTCTATAAGAAGCATTTTATACTTCATCATCTCCTGAAATTTTTTTGGCTCTCTTTGTACCTTCAGCATATAGCACGGTGCTCTGCAGAGGGTAGGTATTTAATAAACGTTTGTACATTTTAATTTGCTGATGTATTTGAAGAGTACAGTCAGGAGAAAATCGAGGTGAAGCATGTATACTATGCCTAGAATATCTTCACTCAGAGATCTTTAAATACTTGATGAATTAAACTAATTGTTACTGTAACCATTTAACAAAATTAAGACATTGGAGGCATCTAGGTCAGTGATGGGCAAACTTTTAAAAGAGGGGCCAAAGGAAAGGAAATGCTCATCTGTCAATCTGTTTCTAAAGCAACTCTTTTGAGGTTTCATTGTATTGTATCCTACTCATTGTATTCGTCAGATTAGGAATAATGTCCCTGGGCCAGGGGGCCTTTGCCCCTCACTGATCTAGGATAAAGTAGAGGTCCAAGAGTCAGGAAGCCCTGAGTTCAAACCTAACTTCAGACACTAATTAGTTATATACCTCAGTTTCCTTAATAATAAAATGGTAATAATAATGCCACACACCTCCCAAGACTGTGGCAGCCTCAAACAAGATATATTTAATGTAGTTAGTTCAGTACCTGGTTAATGGTAGGTACTCAATAAATGCTTTTCTCCTTCCTTCCTCTTTAAAGACTTGTCTTATTTTAAAGAAAAGAGTATAGAAAAAGAGATGTGGTGACTTGGTTATGGAATTTAGGTTTGTAATGAAACTATGCACCTAATCAAAGAATTTCTAGAGGCAATGTGTGTATTCTGAGCCATCTGAGAAGGGGAGGACAACCCAAAAGACCCACCCACCCCCAACTTTAGTCTTCCCAAAACATTACACCTTGAAAGGTGTCAGGAGCTGACCTGTTCTCTGTCTCCTGGATGGTGTCCAGAAGGGGAAGACCACAAGTCTCAGTCAAGAAGTAGGCAGAAGCTGCAGAAATGATAGGTACCATCCCAAACAACAAGGGCTGCACAATAGGGACGTAGCTGCCAACAATGAAGACAAGGGGAGACAGAAATGCACCAAAGCGCATACTAAATAGACCAGCACTCAGGCCCATCTGTCTGTGAGTGAATCAAAGGAGAAAAGAAGTTAGAATGGAGGCCACATGAGAGCAGAGGGGTCCTCTGTTTCTCCCTTTCTTTCCCTAGCACATAGCATAGTGCCTTTCTGTTCACTTTCTGGAGGTAGCATTAAGTTTATTCATCAAGCATTAATTCTGTGGCTATGTATAATGTTCTCCTGGTTCTACTCATTTCACTGTTCATTATCTTGTGTAGTTCTTTCTAAGTTTTTTAAAATCAGCTTGTTCATCATTTCTTATGGTACAGCAACATTTCAGCTCAATCATATATCTCAACTTGTTCAGTCATTCCCAAGTTGATGGGCATCCTCTCAGCTTCCAATTCATTGCCACCACAAAGAAAACTCCTATAGGTATATTGAAACATATATGAATCCCTTTCCTCTTTCCCTGATCTCCTTGGGAAATAAATGCAGCAATGGTACTGCTGGGTGTAAGGGTATACACACTTTTATAACTCTCTTGGAATAATTCCAAATTACTCTCCAAAATGGTTGGACCAGTTCACAGCTCCACCAAGAGTGCATTAGTGTCCCCATTTTTTCACAATCCCTCCAACATTTGTCATTTTAGCAATTCTGATGGCTGTGAGATAATATCTCAGAATTGTCTTGATTTGCATTTCTCTAATCAGTAGTGACTTAGAATATTTTTCATATACATATATATTTATTACATATATATTTACACATAAATATATATGTATATGGCTTAGGGTTTGCCAACACGGAATCTAGAAACTCCCAAACTTATAGCCTCATGAGGTCTGATAACACCCCAGCTTAGTTAGCTTGAAGGAGAAAACTTCAAGTTTGACCTTTTCACATGAGTTTCCCCCTGAGGGAAAAGTCCAACTTCACATATTAACAAAAGACCTTAAAGTAGTTTAGGTGGAGCTAGCAAATCCCACCATGTGTTAAATACCCTTTTTTTGTCCCAATGGTTTCTCCCCCTAAGTCGAAGGTAGACCTGTCCATGGCTGGATCTTTCCCTTTTGTATCCATTGTAAAGCATCAGTCTCTCACTGATAATCCCATCTAGAGTTCCTCATTTTCTTTGTTGCCATTGTAAAGCCAATCAACTATGCTCTCTCATCCTCAGTCCCCAGTTCCCTAAAAGGGTATGTAAGTTGTCCAAATTCTATGGGACTTCTAAATTGTCAATCTAGCACAGTTAGCAAATCCCCAGGTCTGTGGCCAGAGCAGCCAAAGTCTCGGGGCTCTGTGTGGATTTGTGGTATAGCTCTGCATGGAGGCCTTGAGGAATTATGCCGAACCCCTCTCCTTAATTAAAGAGTGGTTTTTCTGACTACTTAATAGTTCTATGTTTTTTTCCAGTTTAATAGGTTTTTTAGTTTTTTTAATGAACAAATTTGACTGGTAGATCTGGTCTAAACATGACCAGGAGCTTCTTTCTGACAGTAGCCTGGATGGTTCACCAAATAGCAGGTAAACAGTCAAACCTTCTCAAGGGATTATTGAAGAGTCAGCCCTCTATAGTAGAGGTAAGAAATGCTTCTGGAATTGAGGAAAATAACAGTGAAGGTGACATAATACAGTCCTAAAATGTCCCACACTGTTATGAGTACAACACAAAGGGAAAGAGCAATACATTACCAAAGTTTTAGGATGTCTTTTCTTACTACTGTTCCTGGGCGTACTAACTGGATACCTTGCAGTTGATAGCTTGAGTGATCCTGAGATTCAGGGAGGAAATTCATCTCCCTAAACCCCCTTACCATTTTGGCCTGCCCAGTCTCTGCAACACATCCAATATGGGATTTGTCCACACTATGCCCAGTGTAGGTATGGGGAACCCCAGATGTGTGCCCAAAAGAATCTAGATGGATGATGAAACTGAGGAGGGGAAGGAGCCTTAAAGAGTCTGGAGGTGAATTTTTAAGCCTTTTCAGACTCCATTGTTTTATCAATGTTTATTGTTCCAGTTTGTTCCCCTCCAAATAGTGAAGAACTCCCTGTAATATAGATCTCAGAATTTGGAGAAAAGGACTCTTGAATTTAGTGCCTGTATCCTATCACATATATTGATTTACTGATTGTTTGCTTTAAGATTTAATTTTGTTTTTTAAGTTCACACATTAATCTAATCTAATATCTTTTGTTACATTATGCCATATTCAGCTATTGTGTTTTGGCCATTAGCTATATGTTCAGTTATACTATTTTCATTTGTACCATTCTACTATCTTTATTTGTAGTATCCTATACCTGGACTGGAGATAATACCATTGTAAAAGCCCATAGTCAACTTGGACAAACCCTTTTCCATGGCAAAACTATAGGTCCTTATGGATACTGGGGTTGTCACCAGATCTATCAAGGTCATGTATTGCCTATACAGCCTTTTGTGCCTTTTTGCCCTTGTTAATTGTCACATAGATGATGACGGATGGACTCCATTAAACTGGTTACAATCTGTATACAATCTTTGGAGAATTTAATGACCTAAAAATTTAAATTGATTTTAAGGGGTCTTAAGAAGAGTTTTTCAGGTATCTAGTAGTACCACTATCTCTGACTAATCATTTGCCTGCCTCTGAGTTGTTTGTAACAAGAAGTAAAGGGTCCATTTAGTAGTTGAAGTGAAGTGTTATAGCACTATTGTATTCCCCACCTCTGAATTTATAAAAATGTAATGGATGAGACATATAAAGACATGCCTTTTATAGCTACAGTCTTATTCAGGAGGTGGGAAGGTTTTCCAGAGGGTGTGGTGCCTCTGGATGGCTCTTGAGAGGGAGCATTTCTATGGAGCCTAATGGCTTCTGGATGGTTTTTATATTTGTAACTCTTCAGCTTACTCTACCCTTCAACCAGAATGATCTAGATCCTTAATGACATTTTAGACTCAAAAGGTTTTCATCAGCAGTACAGAGGCTTTTCTGGACTCTCCTGTCATATTTTGGAATGGTGGCAGTAATAGACTTTATTAAAAATACCTCAGCCAAGGTTGAAAGTTTGGCTAGATTTGGAGAACTTGTGACAAGTATCCATGAACTTCAAAGGTTTTTTTTTTTTTTAATGTCACACAGCAACTCATGTGAATCCTAATGATAGCAGGTTTGTTTGCTATTGTCATTAAATGGGCTCTTGTGATTTGGGAGATTTTGGTACTTTGGTATTTCCTTGAAGGTGCATTAACTATTCTACTAATGGTTTTTATAAAACTGTTACCTGGTAAAAAATTATGTACATTCACACTTTGGATCATGGCCAAGTTAAAAAGGAAATGGATCTCATTTTGGGGTGAGAAACCTTCTCCTTGGCAAACACAGTGTGTAACTGATTGTGAAATATATATAAATATATATATATATTTATATATATATGTATATATATATATATATATATATTCTTTTATTATTGTTTTTCCTTATATGTGTGATAGAGTAATCGAGTTTTCTTTTTTCTCTCATTTTTTGTACTTAAAGCACATGTTACCAATATTAATGTTTTTTTGATTTTGCACTAATATAAGTTTACAATATCCATTAGCCCTAATATTAATGCATACCCAAACGTTTTACATTATGGAAACCTTCCATTAATTATTAAATATTATGGGACTTTGATTAATGATTGTGTCTGATTCCAGGAGAAGGGATCACAAAAGAGCCATTATACAGTGCCAAGAAGCACAAGGCCAAGAAGACCAACCAATCCTGGTGGGGTTGATGAAAATCTGCGCCAAGTCAAAAGACTTGTTTTGGGGTTCAAGGAAGCAACTGTTTGACAACGTCAGACACAGGATTTCCCCATGCCAGATTCAGACAAAATACCTCAGTTTAGCTGCCATTCTGGCTCACCTATTCCTGAAAGCAAAGGTAAAATCAGACCAGAGAATGATAATTCCCATTTGCTGCTAAAATCTAGTCCCTTTTCTGTCTTTCATAGTGTGGCAATTTTCTGTAGTCCTGGCTGCTGATTGGGTAAGTGCATATTGCTGCAGTGGTCCTACAGGCTTGTGGGACACAAATCACTTTATTGGGCACTGATTCTAGGACCTGTTATGGGTTTATTCTTGCTTACTCAGAATTTTATTTATTATTTAATTTTGACTTTTTTCTTTTATTTGTTTTTTATGTTTTTTACTTCCTTTTAACAATTGATTCACATACCTCATAACTCAGCCATGTATCCCCTGGGTGATCCATGTGTTGGTCAACACCCTCCTCAGAGGGGATTGTGAAATTGTCATGAAATTCTAGATTTATAAAAATGTTTCTTATTTGAGAGTAATTTTAGGTTAAGAAACTTGCTACCTCCCCAAATCTAGAAAGTGAACTGTTTGGAGAAGGTGCCATGGAGATGCCTGCAGAAACCTCACAGTGCATCAAAAAATCCAGAATGAGCTTTGGGATGTAGGGAAATTGAACTGTGTGGGGTTGGATGCATAATTTATTTTGAATGTAAACTCTTGTGCCAAAGGGGACTTCTCCCTAATTGGTTTTTTGTCAATGTGCATAGCAATCATTAGTTTTGTTTTCTTTCTCTTTTCTTTCCCTCTTATCCTAAAATTATTATAATTTCCCCTTAGAAAGTACAATATTGTATGTACCTCTAGTTAAAGATCTTTAGAGATATAAATTGGTTATGTGTACTGATTCCACGGGGAAACTAGGCATATAAATCTGAGAGATTTCTATATGCTTGTTTTCCATTGGCATCATAGGGGAGGATTGTGTAATTAGAATTTGTTCCCCAGGACTTCAATTCCCAGTATCCCACTTTCCTTCTCACATTATGTGCTAACATAGGGAGGATATAAGTTTTGTGTAGCCCTGTCTCTCTCTCTGCTTCCCTTGATCATAGAGGCAGAATCAGGCTGGAGAATTTACTCACATGAATTTACTTTTTGTTAGATAATTAGGTTTGAATTTCTATTTCTTTTAGTTTATTTTCTTTCTACTTCAAGTGATTATTAATAAACTTTATAAATATAATACTTGGAGTTTTGGACATTAATTTAAATCTTACAGGTATATAAGACCCCTATGTTCTATTATTCTTTGGAAAATCATCTTTGGTGGTGAATTTCCCAGAGACACTGCCTCCAGGTCCCCAGAGCCTTGGCTCTGTGTGGTAGCCAAATAATGACTTGTCTCTTTTCCTAATTAAATATTTGTTTTTATGACTCCTTTAGTGGTTCTGTGTTTTTCCAAGCCTTGAGCTCCATCTTTGGGCTCAAAAAGCATTCATTATGACATTGCCTAAAACAAATTATTGACCTTTAACTGTTACTTCTATTTCAAGATTAAGTGACCAAATGTTGTTCCCAGAATCCTATTCAAACCCTTCCTAATATTTTCACAGTCCTTAAGCCCTTATAGTCCTACTTATTGGAAAGCACCTCATATATCTGAGGTCCCAGCATATGTTCACTAATATAGCATAGATAAATTATGACATTGCTAACAAATAATATTATTGAATTAATATCATAGAATCAGAAATCTAAACTAAATGAACTCTTTGTTGTTCAGAGGATCAAATCTTCCAAAATGTTATGATTTGCCCAAGGTCACTTAGGCAATAAAATTCAGAAGAAGCTTTTATTTCTGTCTTTCTATTCCCAATTCCTGGCACATAATAGGCACTGAAAAGAAAAACTTGTTAAATTGAATCAAATAGAGCTTTATCTCACTGAACTATTTCTAAGCCAATGACTTAATGCCACTACACCTGCTTCAGTCCATGTTAAGAATAGTTTATCATTAATAATTTATAGCATTCTTGCCACATTTTCATTCCTGATCTCTTACCTGATTTCAGTTGGGTAGAGTTCTTCTGTATAAAGGTAGAGGCAGGAAATGGCCCCTCCCAGGATCCCTTTTCCAAGCACACTAAGTGTCATCCAAAAGGCAGGCATGTCTGAGGACAAACAATGGGAAGAAAGATAAGGAAGAAATGAAGTAAAGAGAAATAGAAGGGGCAGCTGGGTAGCTCAGTGGATTGAGAGCCAGGCCTAGAGACAGGAGGTCCTAGTTCAAATCCAGCCTCAGACACTTCCCAGCTGTGTGACCCTGGGCAAGTCACTTGATCCCCATTGCCTACCCTTACCAATCTTCCACCTATAAGTCAATACACAGAAGTTAAGGGTTTAAAATTTAAAAAAAGAGAGAGAGAGAGAGAAATAGAAAGAGAGAGGGAAGGAATAAAGGAAGGAGGCAGGGAAGGAAAGAAGGGGAAAGGAAGAAGGGAGTGAAGGAAGGAGGAAAGGAATGAAGGAACAAAGGAAATAAGTATTTATTAATTGCTTACTATGTGCCAGGAAATTTCCTAAGTACTTTACAAATATCTCATTTGATCTTCACAACAACCCTCAGGTGGGTGCTATTATTGTCCCTATTTTACAATTGAAGAAACTGAGGCAGACATAAGTTGTGTGATTTGCCCACAAGAGCACAGCTAAAAAGTGTCTGGAGCTAGATTTGAACTCAGGTATTCCTAACTACAGATCCAACATTTTTTTACCCTGTGAAGGCTAGGTGCCTCCCAGGCCTGTATTTGCATGTCCATTCATTTGCATTCCTCTTCCTGGCAGGTAATCTTTCAAGCTATGAAAAGTTGCTAGAGCTATTCTCTATTTATTATTGGCTCTTTGTTTTTATTTTTAAATCCTGTTCTTGTTTACAAAGCAGGATTTCATGTGCAGCCCTCAATAGTCACTGCACATGTAGTTAATGGGTCAATTGGACTTCCTGGAGTCTCCCCTAAAGAATTAGCCCTCCACAATCAGAATTCCTCACTTTAATGAATTTAGCCCAACATCTTCCCATTTTTGAAGTATATTGTCTGATGGTATGTATGTAGAATGGGGGTAGTTCAGTGGGTAGAGCACCAATCTTGAATTTAGAAAGACTTGAGTTCAAATTCAGCCTCAGATACTTCCTTTCTGTGTGACTCTGCACAAATCACTTCACCCTTTTACCTCAGTTTCCTCACCTCTAAAATGAGTTGGAGAAAGAAACGGCAAACCACTCGATTATCTTTGCCGAGAATACCTCAATTGGGGTCATGGAGAGTCAGACATGACTGAAAATGACTAACCAGTAGCATCTAAAACATGGCTTCTGACTGGTGGAAAGAATACCGAACACCTCATTTCATATTTGCAAGCCCAATAGGTCCCTTATATATTGTAGGTAATTTGTAAATATTGGATTATTTTCATCAAAATGTCTCACCTTGAGGTACAAAGATGCTAATGATGATCAAAAATCCAGGAAGAAGCGTAAAAAAAATTAAAGTAACCCGACGTCCCAGGTAAGACATACTGATGGCCGACAGCAGCTTTCCTGGCAAATCTATAAGTGCAAATATCAACTGGACCCAGTAAATGCTGAACCCAAATTTCTGCAAGTCTAAACCCAGTCCATAAAAGGAGAAGCCACAAGCAAACCTGGAAGTAGAAACAGTAAAGTACATTTTGATGCATATTCTTAGTTTTCATTTCAACCCAATGACTCTTTAGCCATGAAATTGTGATGGGAGAGCTTGATATTGTCTGGTTGGGGAGGAACCCTCTTAAAGAATTACCAGGGGGGCAGCTGGGTAGCTCAGTGGATGGAGAGCCAGGCCTAGAGACAGGAGGTCCTAGGTTCAAATCCGGCCTCAGACACTTCCCAGCTGTGTGACCCTGGGCAAGTCACTTGACCCCCATTGCCTACCCTTGCCAATCTTCCACCTATAAATCAATACACAGAAGTTAAGGGTTTAAAATTTAAAAAAAAAAAAAAAGAATTACCAGGCTCTGAGGATTAATTTTAAATGAGGAATTTATTGAGTGAATGGCTGGGAGGCAGGTGCAGGTAGAGTCTGCCTCCCTGAGGAGAAGGGGTCCAGGATTTTTATACCTTAAAGGAACAGAGGCTACATGACCAGGAACAGAAAGTGGGGAGGGGGACAAACAAGGAGGATGAGGTAACATTCCTGTGTGAGATGCCTTGGTGTCTGGGATAGAAGCACAAGTATGTTTGATATGCAGAAGATGTGCTTAAAACTCTTATGAAAAGACATGGAGAAATGCTCCTTTGATCATGCAGTTCGTCCCTTTCAAAAAAGTCAGCTTTCTTTAGCCAGCACTGCAAGGGACCAGGATTGAGAAATTCCTCACATACTCTTTGAGCTGGGATTGCTCTAGAGACGTGGGCAGTCCAGAGGGCCCTGAACCCCCATACCAAAATGGGAATGGTCTTATTCCAGGACTAAGTCAAATAATACTCTTCACATCTCAAGCAACTCATCTGTCCCATATTCTCATATTTCTGACCTCTAATCTTTCAGGTCCACCCACATGCAGAAGGACAGTGTCCTTAGGACCTGAATTGTAGAGTAACTACTTCCATCTCCTCATGAGTCTGTTGATATCCGGGGTGAAAAGAGCTGGCTCAAAACAAGACCCACTCCTGTGTGACCCTGGGCAAGTCACTTGACCCCCATTACCCACCCTTACCACTCTTCCACCTATAAGTCAATACACAGAAGTTGAGGGTTTAAAATTTAAAAAAAAAAAAGTAAAAAAAAAAACAAGACCCACTCACCACTCAAGCATGAGACAGAACGTGGTCCTACGTATTCCTGGTGTCCGGACAAGGTCTGTGAGAAAAGGGGAAGCCTTCACAGCTGCAAGGTCCTCTTCAATATAAGACATCACCACCTGGCCAGGGAAGAGGGCAGGCGGGAGATACTTGGTACTAAATTATGGGATTTTGAAAGAGGTGAGGAATGGGGGAATCCTTGGTCTTATATCCACTTCCTGACAGATTTTGTTGTTGTTGTAAATTGTTAGATCACCAGAGACTGACGTCCCTACACCAAAAATGTTTAGCTTCCAGAAGAAATCAATTCCTGCTCTAAGATAAGAATTAGTGCTAAAGGGGGCAGCTGGGTAGCTCAGTGGATGAAGAGCCAGGCCTAGAGACGGGAGGTCCTGGGTTCAAATCTGGCCTCAGACACTTCTCAGCTTTGTGACCCTGGGCAAGTCCCATTGCCTAGCCCTGACCACTCTTCTGCCTTAGAACCAATACATAGTATTGATTCCAAGGTGGAAGGTGAGGGTTTTGAAAAAAAGAAAAGAATTCGTGCCAAGGCTCTGATTTTTATAGAGGGTGTAATCCCCAGTTCCCTTGAACCCCAGCCCAAGTATCACCTTTGTTATGTAGAGATTGCAGCATGGAATCCCTACAAAATACAGGGTCAGCCTCACCTAGAATTCCATAACACCTTCTACAGGGGACCTTTGGCCTTCCCTGAGAGTTCCAGTTGTTAGCACGCTATTCTTCGTGTTTTATATTTATACATTTTGTATATTGTACACTGTTAACATACACACACACTTGTAGTTGTTATTTCTCTCCAGGTGAATGTAAACCATAAAGGGCAAGAACGATTTCCTTTTGGTCTTTGAATCACCAACAACAGTGCCCGGCACGTAGTGCCAACCAAACGCACAATGAGTACTTGTTGATGTGGGGGGAAAGGACAAAAACTGTTGAATAACCTAGAAAGAAGCTTGTCATAAATTACAAGGTTTCCCTTAGTCTTACTTCTCGAGTGAGCTTCCTCCCCTCTTCCTTCTGGCCATTTATCCGCGCCACCTTCTGGAGAGTCTTCACAGCCACGTGGAGTTTGTTGTGAGTGATGAGCCAGCAAGCGGACTCTGGGAGAACCCTAATACAGGATGGAGAGAGAAGCGAAGCCCAGAGGATGTAACACAAATGCAGCGAGGCCGCCCTGACCCTAAATCAGTAGAGTTAGCCATGGGTCTATTCCAGGTGTGCAGGGACGACAATTCCAGCCTGCTTCCTCGCCCCCAAAGGATACCTGCTCAAAGGAGACAGACCCTAAAATAAAAGAGACCCCCCATTGGGTGAATTTGGTTTCTGGCTGCTCCTAAGGACTTCTAAGGACAAAGAAACGCCTTGGGACCCAGATCTAGTACGCTGCCCCACCTGGGTCTTTTTGGAATGTCTAGATGGCACTAAAATTGACGTGTCCATTTGGGATTCTCCTGGACCACGAACACACCTGGGCTTATAGAGGAAAGTGAAAGTCATTTCCAAGTCACTCAAAGAATATCTACTCATTTATCAATTAGTCAATCAACCAGCATGAATCTTTATTTATCACCCAATCACTATACTAGGCCTTAGGAAGAAAAAGATGAAAGCAAAACTAGTTCTTGCCCTTGTGAAGAAGCTTACATTCTACCAGAAGAGGCAATATATAGGTAAAGGATATATACTGAATGGATAAAGGCTATGTATAAAGTGGATAATGAATATTTACAAAATAGATAAAGGATACTTACAAAATAGGTAAAGGTAAGTTCAGAGGGGACGGGTAGGAATAGCTACTAAGAGCTGGCAGCATCTGAAAGGGGTCTTGTAGAAGGGGGTGAGCTTTGAAGGAAATTGAGACTTCTAAGAGTCAGACTCCAGGGATTGTCCTGGGAGCATGGCAGCTCGAGGTTCCCAAAAGCTCAGGCTATATGACCCTTAGAGCCTTTCAGCCCATCCTGAAAATCATGTACTCTATGACAAAATTTATTAAAGGCAATGGTGGAGAAAAATTCAATGAGGGTTTTGGCTGGGCCTAACATAGAACACGTTAAACATTCATTGAGGTGGCATCTGGGTAGCTCAGTGGATGGAGAGTCAGACCTAGAGATGGGAGGTCCTGGGTTCAAATCTGGTCTCAGACACTTCCCAGCTGTGTGACCCTGGACAAGTCACTTGACCCCCATTGCCCACCCTTACCACTCTTCCACCTAGGAGCCAATACACAGAAGTTAAGGGTTTAAAAAAAAAAGAGAGAGAAAGAAATATTCATTGATTCTTCCAATTGGACCTAACCAGATGGTCCTGTAGAGTTTATATGGCCCCTTGGGCATGACCAAAGGTCTTCTTGTCTGATGTCAGCATCCTGAATTAGAAAGCAGAAACTTCTCTGATGATGAGTGAGGAGGAGAAGAAAGGGCTTAGGGTTGCAGAGGAGCTTTGCAAAGCAACCTTTCTCCATGTCACATCCCCCCACAAAGTCCTACTCGGCAACCACTATCCCTTTACCCCGGGGCTTTTGGATAATTATCTCTCTGTCCTCTGTTCACGTACAAAGTATAAAGAAAAATGATCCCAAATGAGACTGAAGTGGAAAACTGCAGCCAGCGCCATTCTCGGACCAAGTAAGCCCATCCAGGCAGGAGGATCTGTCCAGCAGAGAAGGCATAAGAATGACCAGTATGCACGATCATCAGTGACTTGGGAAGTGTCCACTCTATGGCTGAAGGGAAAACAACAACAACATCAATGACCCTGTATGAAATGTGGCGAGCCTGGAGCAATAGCATCGATAAGAATCACGCTCAAATTGGTCATCGGTCAATAGTTTAACAACAAATATTTCAACAAGCTTTTGTTACATGTCTCCTATGTGCCTGGCACTGAGGGTATAAAGACAAAAATGACACAGCCCCTGCCTTCAAGGTGCTTACATTCTCCTGGGTGACTCTAACACATGCACAGAAGCAATTTGACAGGCATTTATTAACTTCTACTGTGAAGCCAGCACGTGGTATCTCTGCCCTCAAGAGGTTGGCTTTCTATCAATTAGTCAAGCCACCAAACAATGAAGAATTACTTACTATGTCTCGGGCACTGTGCTGTGAGACAATGATATGAAGAAAATGAAAAAGCCCCTTCCCTTAAGGAGCTTACAAGAATACTGCAGAAAAAATATAATAAAAATTTTTTAAGACTTCTTATGATTTGCTTTGCCAAAACTTGCCAGTTCCTTTCCTCCCCATAGTGTAACAACCAGGATTCTGGCTTCCTGTGGTACTCACTTAGGCAAAGGCAAGTGATGGTGATGCCTGTGAGAGCTGCTCCATTGAGGAAAAGAAATATGACATAACCAGCATAAGTGGGCATAAAGGATGCACAGCAACCAACAACGGTGGCCATCAGAGAGGACCACAGCAGGGTCGTCCTTCGACCATACCTGCCCGCAAAGAAACAAAACTGTGTCACTGACAAAGCGTGAGCCGTTTCTTACCCAGTTTTTCCTCTTCAGTCATTATCTCTGCTCTGACCTGCCCTATTTTGAAGCCATTCATCTCTCTCCTCCAAAAAGAAAGCACTAATGAGAAGGTTGTCTCCTGCCTTTCCCCTAATCGTCATTCATCTATCAGTGGACAAGGGCGTCCTTTGGGAGAGAGTCAGGAAACAGAGGTGATAGACACCACTGCTCTCAGCCTACCCATCACAGCTCCTCTCCAAAAACACCTCGGCTCTTCAGAGGGAGCTATGGCTCAAGGATTAGAGCTCTGGGTCTGGAGTCGGGAGGACCCAAGTTGGAATCCAGTCTTGGACCTTAGGCAAGTCACTTAACTTCTATATGCCTAGGAGAAAGTTAGATAACTCCGTGGATAGAGTGCTGAGCTTAAAACTGGGAAGATCTGAGTTCAAATCCAGCCTCAAATGCTTCCTAGATGTGTAATCCAGGGCAAGTCACTAAACCTTTTGCCTTAGTTTCCTCATCTGTAAAATGAACTGGAAAAAGAAATAACAAATCAATCTAATTTCCCTGCCAAGAAAACTGCAAATGGGTTCATGAAGAGTTAGTCAAGGGGGCAACTGAGTGGCTCAGTGGATTGAGAACCAGGCCCTAGGTTCAAATCTGGCCTCAGACACTTCCTAACTGTGTGACCCTGGGCAAGTCACTTAATCCCCATCGTCTAGCTCTTACCACTCTTCTGCCTTGAAGCCAATACACAGTACACAGTATTGGCTCCAAGACAGAAGGAAAGGGTTTAAAAAAATTAAATTAAAAAAGAGTTAGTCAAAATGAGTCCAGAAAACGATAACAAACATGTATCTATACTAAATGAGATTCAACCCTAAGTCTAGTAACAAGGGAAAAACTCACAACATCAATAGGGTAAATCTCTGGAATGCAGAGCCCCAGAAATAGGGGAGCTATCCACCTGCTGCTAATCCTTAGCAAAGAGGCCTCCTCATCAACCTTACATTTGAAGTTCACTCTTGGCCCTTCCCTCAGACATTTGGCCCAAAGGCAAGAAAGCAGAGAAAATGAGCCACCTGCTCCCCCAGTGCTTGGCGTCCAAGTGTTGCCACCTTAGACAGGGTGAGTATCTATAAAACACAGTGGAGTGGCAGAATGTGTTTTCCTTCCTGAGACGATGGCTTGTTTGTGGCCCACAAAGGGATGATCATAGTCTGGATGGTAACCTCCTATGTGCAGTCAATAGCAGGCATGTTGGGAGAAAATGATGAGACCAGTTTAGGGATGAAAACAGAGCCAGACTGGCCTCTAATGGTTTCAAAAGGCCACCTAAACAGGGGGCAGCTGGGTAGCTCAGTGGATGGAGAGTCAGGCCTAGAGACAGGAGGTCCTGGGTTCAAACCCGGCCTCAGCCACTTCCCAACTGTGTGACCCTGGGCAAGTCACTTGACCCCCATTGCCCACCCTTACCACTCTTCCACCTATGAGACAATACACCGAAGTACAAGGGTTTAAAAAATAATAATAATAATAATAATAATAATAATAAAAAGGCCACCTAAACAATGTAAAAAAAAAAAGCTTAACGTTCTGAAGTTCTGCCTCCCTCAGGATTTGGCCTTGGCTCACTCTTATTTTAGAAGTTTGCAAAAATGTGTCGCTAAATCATTTCAAATGTTCTTTTTACTCATCGGAGACCTACCTCCACCTGAGTCCTTCACTTACCTGTCAGAGAGTATCCCGAAAACAATACTTCCTGCCTGCTGTCCTCCCATGTATATTGTCTGAACAATTGATTTCAGTGGCTTCTGTCCACACACCAGGTCCCACTAAGAGAGAGGTGGGCAGAAAGTGGGGGAGAGAAGGAGGGGAGAAGGGATCATGTGAAACCTTGCAGTGATCCAAAAGTCTAGAATATCTAAATATTTATTGAATTTAGGACAAATTTAGTCACACAAAATTGAATAGGGATTCATGTCAATAGAGACAGTCACTTGAGAAAAGTGCGTTCCCCACGCGTGGAGGTGGGATTGACTTCTCGGTTGGTTGTACGACCAGAACAAGTTACATCTTTCAACCTGGCGGATTGCAAGTCTCGCTCCTTTTTCTGCCACAGAGAGTGTGCCATGGAATGAACTAGTAAAAAGAGAAGATATTATGTTGAAGTTTCCCTTTTCACCTTCGGGCTCTGAGAAATGGCTCCGGATTCTCTGTTCTGTTCTGTTTGTCCTCGGTTTCAGGTACAGGCAGTAATCTCCCCAGGACCGTATGTTAGATCCCGGATCCTTGTAGGATGTTGCCACCAGTTAGCCTGGCAGGGAAACTCCAAGAAGCCAGGATGTCTGGGGCTCAAGTCCAAGGGGGAGTTTGGCCTTGGAAATCGGACTGTTATACTGGAACTGATTTAATCTAATCCTTTTCCCCTCCTCTGGTGGTATTAGGGAAGAGGAGGAATTATGCCTCACATGTTACAGAGTACATATAAATATGTATTATACTTTGGAAGTAAATATTTCATTATAAAAACTAATTTGACTAGTAAGTGATTAAAAGGAAATTGGCATACAGGAGACCCTCCCTATATTTGAAGGAATCAATAGAACCTGGAGACAATGGCACAGAGCGTAGACACCTCCCATGTTCCCTTAAGGGTACTGGAAAAGCCTGGGGAACAGATGAAATGTAACATACCTGGCCTTGAAAATTTATTTTGGCTGATGGCCTCTCTGTGTGTCCTCATCAGTCCCTCTCAACAATTCCCTAGGTACTTCCTCCTTGGAACTGTTTCCATTTGAATCTTCAAAATTTCACTTTTAAAAGGCTCCTATCCATCAGCGACATCCTACCTAATCTGAACCCGTGAAATCTGCTCTCCGCTTATCACTTCCTAAACTTTTTGAAAGATGAAATTATTGTTGTAATCTGGCAATAGATTCATAATACAGGTCATGGCTTGACCTAGAAATCCTACTGCTAGTTTTTGTTCTAAAGAGTACATAAAGTATTTTTGTTCATAAAGTGCAAAGTGTCTATCTACTGACAACTGCATTATTTGCAATAGCCAAAAAAAAATCTAGAAACACTTTTTTATGTTCAAGTGATGGAGAACCAAATAAACTATGCTATGTTCATAGAATCTACTAGTATGGTCCCAGAAAAAAAAAATTTAAAGGCTACAAAGATATGTGGAATGCCCGATAAAATGAGCAGAGAGAATAGGAGATCGAGATAAGCATACAGCCTGGCAAAATTGTTTTTATGTAATAAAAAGAAAAAGAAAACAGAAACAAAGGAAAGAGATTCCATATAGATTTGGAAAGAGACCAGAACAAACTTTTTTTATTTGTTTCTTTGTGATTTATTACTTTGTTTGATTTTCCTTTATTTATACAAGCATAATCATTATTGTTTCTTTTTTTCCTGTCTAAGATATTTGAGATTGGAGGTTTATTCCTTATTTACTTTAATTGTGACTAAAATGATAGTGAGGTTTTTTTATATTTATTATTTATTTAATTTTTGGTATTCTTTTTTATTTTGAATTCCAAATTCTCTCTCTCACCCCAATTCTTCTGCCATCTACTGAGAAGGCAAACAAAATTATGTCAATTATATGTGTGAAATTATGGGAAATATATTTCCATATTTGCCATATCACAATAAGAAAAAGGCAAAAAAAATTAAGAAAGTGTGAGAAAAAGACTATAATTCAATTTCATTCAGAGTTCATCAGTTTTTTCTCTGGAGGAGGATAGCATTTTCCATCATGAGTCATTTAGAATTGTCTTGGATCGTTATATTGACCAGAATATCTAAGTCTTCAACTATGCTTGGCAATACAATAATCTAAGTCAGTCCCAAAGGACTTATGATGAAAAATGCCATCTGCTTCCAGAGAAAGAACTGATAGTGTGAATACAGAACAAAGTATGTTATTTTTAACTTTCTTTTTTACTCTTTGTTCAAGTTTTCTTCTACAAAATTACTAATATGGAATTTTTTACATGATTGCTCATATATAATCTATATCAGATTGCTTACCATCTGGGGGGCAGAGGAAAGAAAGGGACAGAATTTGGAACCAAAAAAAAATTTAATGAATGTTTAAAATCATTTTTACATGAGATTGGGGGACAAAAACATAAAATTTTATTTTAAAAGGAATAGCTAAGTATTTCATAGATCATCCTTATAATAATGTTTTTACTGTATACTATGATCTCCTAGTTCTGCTTACTTCACTTTGCATCAGTTCATATAGGTCTTCCTATATGAACTTTATTTTAAGAAATATTTTTTAAAAATAATCCTCCTGGGGGCAGCTGGGTAGCTCAGTGGATTGAGTGTCAGGCCTAGAGACAGGAGGTCCTGGGTTCAAATATGACCTCAGACACTTCCCAGCTGTGTGACCCTGGGCAAGTCACTTGACCCCCATTGCCCACCTAGGAGCCAATACACAGAAGTTAAGGGTTTAAAAAAAATGAATTGTACTCACTAAGAAGAATAAAGGCTATAACTAAATTTAAAAAAAAAATAATAATAATCCTCCTTTTCTCCTCTCAGAATGAGGTAAATCTAACCAAAAAATAAATAAGAAAGAGGGTAAGAAGATGAATATAGCCTTAGATAAGTTAAATAAGATAGATATTTAGATCTAAACCAACATAGTTACTGGAGGAACAACAATGGTTTAGAGCAGTGATGAGCAAACTACAGCCCGCGGGCCAGATGCAGCACCCTGAAATGTTCTATCTGGCTGCACGACATTATTCCTAATCTGACAAATACAATGAGTAGGACACAATACAATGAAACTTTGAAAGAGTTGCCTTAGAAACAGACTGACAGAGGAGCATTTCCTTTCCTTTGACCCCTCTTTAAAAAGTTTGCCCATCGCTGGTTTAGAGTATAATTTCACTGCAAAAGTTGTACTTTCATCACACTACAGAGGTAATCCTGCAACCCTGAGGGAACAAAAATTCCAAAAATTCCACTAGGTATGACCAAACTGGAAAGACTTGTTTTGGAAAGAGTGTGATCCTGGCAACAGATTGTATCTGCTTCATAAGGACTAATCTAGCAAAATATCGTCCAAGCAATATATATATATATATAATCCTCACCTTCCACCTTAAAATCAATATTATGTATTGGTTCTAAGGCAGAAGAGCAGTAAGGGTAGGCAATGGGGGTCAAGTGACTTGCCCAGGGTCACATGGCTGGGAAGTGTCTGAGGTCAAATTTGAACCCAGGACCTCCCATCTCTAGACCTGGCTCTCAATCCACTGAGCTACCCAGCTGCCCCCCCAGCAATATATGTTAACTGAAAACTAGATGGGCTAAAGTGACCAAATTAAATGTTGATAGGAACATGAAGATATAGGTCTAATATTGCATTGCTATAGCAGTTGTGAATGTTTTTTTAGAAAACAAGAGAGAAATGTACATTAAGAGCAGTAAAGCTATTGACCTAAAGATCCTATTACTAAGATTAAGCCCTAAAGGCATTATTATTGAAAGGGTAAAAAGCTGCATATGTATGAAAATATTCATGAAAGCTTTGTTATGAAAAAATAACTGGAAATAGCAGAAATGCAATGAATGAAAGAAATGACTAAATAGATATGATATTTGAATGTAATGTATTGTGTTATTTAAAATGACAAATATTGGAAATATAAAGAAAATAAAGGAATATATGAAGAGAAAAGAAAATAAGAATAATATATAACATAATTACATTTTTTAATTATCAGCCACAAAATCAAGAGAAAAAATGTCCAAGTGAAACAAATCCAAAGGGAACTCAAAAATAGATGTCTATATTAATATAAATATAAAATTTATATATTTTTAAACAAATTATTAAAAATGTGGAGTTCGTGATTTTATACATAATATTATTTATGCATTGGTTTAGTTAAATGTTTTTTGGTGGCAGTGGTTATTAAGTATACAATAAAAATTTAATTTAATTTAATTTTTTTTTTAAAGAAAAGAATCCCCCTTGTGCACAATAGTTTCCCATCACAATCATATATACCACAACTTGTTCAGCCATTCCCCAATTGATATGTATCCTCTCAATTTCCAATTCTTTGCCACCACAAAAAGAGTTGCTATAAATATTTTGGTACATATAGGTCTTTTTCCTTTTATCTTTTTGGGGTATGGACCTAATAATAGCATAAGTGCACCAATGGGTATGCATAGTTTTATCATCCTTTAAGAATAGCTCCAAATTGTTCTCCGCGATGGCTGGATCAGTTCACAAGTCCAACAGCAGTTCATTCATGTCCCTACTTTCCTTTATTCCTGCCAGTAATTGTTATTTCTGATAAGTGTGGGGTAGTACCTTAAAGTTATTTTAATTTACATTTTTCTAATCAGTGGTGATTTAGAACATTTTTCTATGTGACATTAGAGAGCAATTTCTTCTTCCAAAAACTGCCTATTATATATATGTATATATATATGTGTGTGTGTGTATGTGTATACATATATATGTATTTATGTATGTATGTATGTATTGTGTATGTATATAATATATCCTTCTTTGAACCCATTATATAAAAGTAAGATTCAGATAGTGCCCACCCACCCCCAACCGTACCCCCACACATTTCTCTGTTGGTAAAAGCTCTTCCATGCACACCTCTTTTATGTGAGCTAATTTCTCCCATTCTACCTCTCTCTTATCTCTTAACTCATATCCCTCTTTCATGGTGAGATTTTTTTTAATAGTTTTTATTCACATCTTTTTATTTTTTATTTTTTTAACCCTTAACTTCTGTGTATTGGCTCCAAGGCAGAAGAGTGGTAAGGGTGGGCAATGGGGGTCAAGTGACTTGCCCAGGGTCACACAGCTGGGAAGTGTCTGAGACCAGATTTGAACTCAGGACCTCCCATCTCTAGGCCTGACTCTCAATCCACTGAGCTACCCAGCTGCCCCTATTCATATCTTTTATAATAGTCATTTTTAGAAATACTCCCAACCCCTTTCCAAACTGAATCCTACTTTGTTGGGTTTTTTTAAACCCTTACCTTCTGTTTTAGAATCAAAACTAAGTATCAGTCCCAAGGCAAAAGAATGGTGAGAACTAGGCAATGGGGATTAAATGACTTCCCCAGGGTCACACAGCTAGGAAGTGTCTGAGGCCAGATTTGAACCTAGGACCTTCCATCTCTGGGCCTGGCTCTCAATCCCTTGAGCCACTAGCTACCCCCTGGGTTTGTTTTTGGTGAATGCTGAGCCTGAATATTGAAGGAATGGATTTGACACAGATTGACAGAGAATGCAGGAGGGAAGTGACAATCAAGCAGAATCTTCAGATCAGGGGAACTTGGAAATTATCTGGCTTTCTGGGAGTCTAATCTTGGACTCGAGGGAGTGAAGGAGCTTGGAGTGACCACTCAAGGTCAGAAATTATCCCATTTGCTAAATTTTCTCATGGATAAAGAGAAACCATCTACCCTGAAAACTTTCCTGCTAGTCTTGAACTGAAAGTTTATCTGTGTATTTCCTGGGTAGCTGCCAGTTAGCTGGAGGGGCTTTGCCCAGAGAGCCACTGAGCTAAACCTAAAGACTTACCTCTATCACACCAACTAATTTCTGGAGACTATATCTTTTCAGATTTAGCCTAGGTTTTCTAGTGCAGGAATTGCATCAGATAGCGAGGGCTCACTTGGTGGCATTGTCTTTGGTTCATCTCCCACAGTGTGGGAATTCCCATTACCTCTTACACCAAACCTCATCCTTTGATACCTCTATACAAAATAAACATTTAACAAATATAGGAAAAAATATAGTGGGTGGTGGTTTTCTTTTGGGGAAGGAGAGTTTTAAGAAACTCAGGTTTCATCAAACTCCTGAGTTGCCCGCCACTACTCTCCTTCCCTGGCAGCTCTGGGCAGGGGAGATCACCAACAAGGAGGACTAGGTGAAAGTGAAATGCTAGGCAGCCCTTATACCTTTCTCCTGAGGTGATTTCTACCCTGACACAGACTGCTGTTTCACATCGTCCACCATTCTGCTAAAACAGGGACAGGAGTAGCCATTTGCTCTCTGTCTTAAGGAGGGGGAATACTCAGGCAGGTCAGGTTATCAAGCCTCCTGACCATTCATAGATATCAACAACCCAGGGTGTTCCCCTTTCCCTTTTTTTTTTTTTTTTTTTTTGTATTTTTTTTTAAACCCTTGTACTTCGGTGTATTGTCTCATAGGTGGAAGGTTGGTAAGGGTGGGCAATGGGGGTCAAGTGACTTGCCCAGGGTCACACAGCTGGGAAGTGGCTGAGGCCGGGTTTGAACCCAGGACCTCCTGTCTCTAGGCCTGACTCTCACTCCACTGAGCTACCCAGCTGCCCCCCCCCTTTGCCTTTTAATAGGATGTGAAAACAAAGACAGAAGCCTCTGAAAATGAACAGTAGTAGATTTGCTAGGACATGAATGTTCTTGCCCTCCAGAAATGGGGTCCAAGTGTTACATTAGTAAAAGAACAAAAAAAAAACCATGTATTTGCCCTAGATGTCATATTCTATAGGTTCAGATACTGTGGAAATCTTTGATAACTCCCCTACAATTGTAAGGACCGTTCCAAGATTTGTGGGACTGAGATAGCTGTGTAAAGGGTAAAGCCACAGAAAACTCTTTTATGATGCCCAACCACGTTCTATCAGGTCATGTCAACATCCTTCCTGGGACTTCCATATTGGCTCACTTCCTTTCCTGGAACTCTCTAAGAACTTAATGTCTTCATCATGGACAGAGTATACCCAGAGCAGCAAATGTTTGTGAATTGAAAGAATAAACATCTTATATTTCAAATGAATGTCACTAGACCCTAACATCCACTCGTCAGTGGCTGAAGTTTAAGGAGTAGAAATACACTCACCTGCATGAGGACCTAAAATCACAGAAACTCTAAGCTGGAAGGGACCTTGGAAAGCACCCAGCCCCTCACAAACTGGCACCCCTCCAAGATAGGGAGTGAGAGACATGCAGACAAAATACTGGGCTCAGCTTTGTCCACTGCAGGACACACAATTCTTACTGGCACCTCTCTGCTCCCAGTCACCAACTGAGCTCGGTCCTGCCCTAGGTCCTTCTAGCTGTCTCTCAGAGATCTAGTTCTACTCTAATCTCTTCCCACACGCAGGCCAATCATCTGTTGTTGGTCAGCAGAAGAGCAGTATGGCTCCTAGTCCCACCTCCTAAGGAATCCATCTCAATCCCAGGTATAGCTTACTCTTCTATGTTTCATGATTTGGGGCATGACATACATTCCCGAATAAGTGAGAACAAACAAGAAAAGCCCGGTAGATGAAGGATACCCATTGGCCCAAGTATGATAAGCAGTTGCAAAGACACTCTACTTCATCACAAGTATTTATACTTCTAACAGTCTGCCAATATAGAAAATGAGGCTCAGAATTGACCAAGGTGAAAGAATGGGCTGCAGTGTCTTTTCATAGCCCCAAATGTCTCCCTAAAACAGAAGCTCTTCTTTTTAATGCAATATTCTTTTTGCTCTCAGAGGCCATTTAGCCCAACCTCCTCAAATTAGAATTTAGGAAACTGAGGCTCAAGAGAACTTAAGTGACCTTGCCCAAAGTCCTATAAACAGTAAGTGGCAGGTCTCATCCTGGCCATCTGATGCCAAAGAAAGAAAGGAACAAGTATTTATTAAACAACTAATCTCTCTGAGCCTCAGTTTCCCCATCTATAAAAGGATACAACATCTGTAGCATTTATCTCAGCTATTATTGACAATGTCCATGTTTCTAATCATCCAAATCCTAATGGTATTTTATTCCTAATGTTCAACACACAGAACCCATGAGACATCATACAAAACGTTCAGACCTTTCACTCCCTATGAAGATCAACCCTTCTCCCACAGCAAGACTCATCTAGGGATGGAGAATGGTGTCTGTCACTCACACTAGAGAAGGCATGCAGACCCAACAGAACTTACCAGAAGTCTTTAAAATTCTTTATTCTGATTTTCCTAGAGAGTGTAGGGAGCTACTTTGGGGAAAGAGAATTCTAATTTAGATTTACAAGGTCCAAAGAGAAAGGGGAAAGTGAAAAATTTGGCAAAATAGCTGCCCCTTCACATTTGGCTTTCTACTGACCTCGGTTACAATGGAGGTAAGGAAGACACTCTTGTCATAGACCCATCCATCCAGGCAGTCCTCCGTGTCTGCTGTCACCTCTTCTGTGTCATTTGGATTCAGAAGCTGCCACTGAGGTTCAGTGAACCTGAGGCACGTTTCTGGCTTCCCTCTCTTGTCTATTGGAATGGACACTTTCAACAGGTCACCATAACTGTCACCTCCTAGATAGGGAGCATCAGTACCTGTCTGGTTCTGGAGTCGGCAATGGTGCTCTGGCACCCCTCCAGCAAAGTTCTGCAGGTAATTGTGAGAGGCCAAGAGTATCCCACAAAGAAATGTCAGTAAATTCTGCATGATCTGGCAGTATCCCATGCCGCCAATGGTGGTGAGTAACTCAGAAAACCCCATCCCGACTTCCCATAGCTCTGAGAGCAGTGATTTACCTGCATAAACTATATACAGCCCCGACTCTGACTGACTGCCTTCTGCCCTAGTTTGATTCCAGTAAACAGTCCTCGGGCAGTTGGCTCCATCTCACTCTAGTTATACCCTTGAGGTCTAAGGAAATTGGGAAACTGAGAAAATGCATATCCCTCAAAAATGAATTTTTAAACTCATTAAAACATATATTGTGCTATCTATCTTTGGTTTAGTCACTTTCCTAGAATACTATCAAGTTGCTTCCAGAAATTTTGGACCTCCTCAGAGCCCCACCAAGTCAGGTAGTCATAGTGACTGTCTTTCTACCATTCATCCACCATTGACTACTCTCAACTTTTCCAATTTTCTTGGCATGATGTAAACATCATCAGAGCTGTTTGATCTTTATGAGTCTTGTGGAATAGAGCTTATCTGTTTGTTTATAGTTTGTAATCCTTCTGAGAACTGTTGTTTACATTATAGCTTTCAACCTTTATCCATTAGAGAATGATTCTTAGTCATATATCTATATTAGTTTTCTATATTTCTCAGATACCAGACCCTTATCAGAGATATTGTTTCAAGATCTTTTCCCCAAAGGACAACTTTGTTTCTTACTCTAGTAGCCATCGATTTTGTTCATACAAAAGTTTTTCGATTTCACATAATAGACATAATCTCCTTTGTAATTGTCTCCATCTCTTTTAGGTTATTAATTTTCCTTCTAGTTGTTTTGACCATGATGACTATATGCCTGGAAGGTAAAACTCCCACTTTAGTCCCCACTTCAGCAAAATTCTGAAGTTTGCACTAGACAGAATAATGTAACTGTTGGAATTATCTGGAGGCCATATTTTTTGTCTTAAAATATTAATTTACTAAAAATAGGCTACTCACTACAGTCTAACTAGCCATGGACTCCCTCCAGTGTGGAACACTGTATAGAACTAGCAACTGGACAAGAAGCCTGCTGGCCAGGGCAAGTTTGAGCAGTTGGATGCATCCGTCTAGGAGAAAGAGCCAGACTTCCCTTAGGGCAAGCAAATATATACTCCTTCTGACATCACCATCATCATCATAGTCTCTCCCCAGGACATCCTAAGAGACTTCTCATTGGAACCAAAAGAGTTTTCTTCTCAGAAAGTGGTCAGTCTTCCAGTCACCAAAACATCCTCTTCCTCCCCACCATGTGGCTGCCTACAGAAGGCTTGTCTTCCCAGCAACACAGCTGCCTAGCTGATTTAATTACTTTATCCCTTCCAGTGGGTCAAAAGTAGTCACTTGGGCTTGCCCACAATCTCATTATGTCTGAAAACAAAAGATCTAGACAAAAGAAGCTTGGACCCAACATAGCCCAGGGAGAGATAGATTGATCTTCAGCCCTAAAATCAAACTGTTTGAGTTTCACAATCAAAAGTTATGGGGGGAGGGGAGGACACCAAAGGGGTGCAATTTAATACTAACTTTTCACAATTCTGATTAAGAAATCCAATGGGAAACAAGAAGAAATAATTTCAACCATAAAAAGTCAGCCAGACTATTTGGAACTATACCCAAAGGGCTATAAAACTGTGCATACCTTTTGATCTGATAATGCCACTACTGGGTTTGTATCCCAAAGAGATAATAAAAAAAGGGGAAAGGACTCTCTTGTACAAAAATATTTATAGTTGCTCTTTTTATGGTGACAAAGAATTGGAAATGGAGGGGATGTCCCATTGGGGAATGGCTAAAAAATTATGGTGCATGTTGGTGATGGAATACTATTGTGCCATAAGAAATGATAAGCAAGATGATTTCAGAAAAAGGTGGAAAGATCTGCAGGAACTGATGCAGAACAAAATCAGCAGAACCAGGAGAACATTGTACACAATAATAATAATATTGGACAATGATTATCTGTGAAAACTTGGCCTTTCAGCAATGCAATGATCTGGGACAATCCTGAAAGACTTATGACAGAGAATGCTATCCACCTCCAGAGAAAGAACTGTTGAGAGTCATCTTTCACTTCAGTGTGTCTTTGGTTTTATTTGGGGGTTTTGTTTATGTATGACTTTGCTCTTACAACAATGACCAATATGGAAGTGTGTTTTGCATGACAATAAAAAATGGGGGAGAAGAAAGAAAGAAAAGGTCAGTCAGAACTCCACAGAAAATAGGAAGTACATTCCCTCCAAGAACATAAGTGCCAGTAAGACACAAGACAGGACACATGCAGTTTGAAAAGCTCTTTGTTCAGAGAAAGCAAGAGCAGAAGACTCCCTGAGAAAGTCTCAGGGATTGTCAGAAATCTCCAGGGTAAGGATTAGGATAAGCTTTGGGAAATAACAGCAAATAATCACTAGCACCATTTTAATAAACATTTGGCCTGAGACAGCCCAGACCCAGGGGCTCTACAGTCCCTAACATTCTTTCCAGAATGCCAAAGTAAACCCTGAAAATACAGCATCCTAAAACTCAAATATGAAGAAACAATTACAAAAAATCAGAGATATCTACTATGTGAAATTGAAAAATTTGAGAGGTGGAAGTCAGCACAGAAACTCAGGGGACCCAGGGAAAGACCAAGCAGGGCTGACCATTCCATCCTAACATGCTGCAGAGGGTGGAGCCTGGTACTGGCACAAAGCCCTAATTCAGAAATTAAAACTACAGACATGAATCATTTTTTTTAATCAACCAGTTTCAAAAGTAAATTTAAAAACTGCAAATTTAACTCCTTAACAACATTGAGCAGAGATTCAAAAGGGGTAAAAATCCATTTTCCACAAGAAGTACATGAATAGAATAGAAACAAAGGCACAATTTTTTTTAAATTAAAGCTCTGCAGGAAGGATTTATAAAGAGAATTAGTTTAGAAGCAAAAATATTATTTTATCCAAGAAATTATTTTCTTAAAAACTACAATAGACTAAACAAAAATCAACAACTCATTAAGGAAATGGAGGGAACTGAGGAATGGAGTAAACCACACTGATGTCATCTTGTGATTCAGTTGTAGAGTTGCCTCAGTTCTCTTTCCATTCAGTTACAAGTCTAGACCAACTTCTGCCTTGTAAGAAAACTTTATCCAGTTGTAGTAAAGGGGAAAAAATCTTTATTGTTGTTGAACATTAGGTAACTGAGATAAGTGTCTTCAGTGGATACAATATCTGTAGCTTTTATCTGACAGGGTTGTGGTGAGGCTCAAATGAGATAAAGACTACAGAGAGGTGTGGGCATATCAGCTATTATTGTTGAGAAAGTGAAAGGAATACTGACTATAATAATGAGTAGGATTTGCTCAAGCCTCCATTTTCCAGGGGTGTCTGATACATAACAATAATCCTTTGTGAGAAATTAAGCTTGAATAGGGATCTACCAACTGAACCCTTGCCCTAATTGCACTGATAGGACCTTAACTGAGAACAATCCTAGGAACCTTCCCAGATAAGAGAATCAAAATCTCCCCAGGAAGGGCTCTAGATTTCCAGATAAGATAACTTAAGATAAGCTGTGTACATTCCAAAAGATTTCTTGCCTCTTGGGAAATGTCCCTCCACATTTCTATGTCTACAGCAGTCTTTTGTCTCTTTTTATCTTCAAATGCAGTGTACCCATTATCACTCATGCCTAACCATAGCAATTCTGTCTCTCTTTTCTCTCTTGGTTCCCTTTGGTCTCATTGCTCTCTTCCTCAATACAACATATGTTTGAGCTTAATATGTTAGCTTCCACATTTCATGCATGTTTCGGCTTCTCTCCTAATCTCAAATATGTTTGCATTTCATCAAGAGATGGAGTCTGGGAGTTTTTCTTACAGTTATGTTCACAACACTTGCTATGTTTATTCCTTTCTTCATTTTGGTTTGACCTGTTGCCCCATTTAGTGTTATAAAATGTTCTCCTTGTAGTATCTTTGTTCCCTTTTGTGTTGTTAAAGTCAATTTGCTTCTTGAACCTATAGTAAAGAATTACATGGTCTGCTTTTCCACACAGGTAACATTTGAGATTGCTGTTTGAGTTCCTTCTAGGATTTGAGTATGTTTCAGTCTGTCTAGTTTGACTCTGTCCCCTCCCAGTTTGCAGAGCTAAATTTTCTATCTCCTCTCTCTCTTTTTCTCTTTTTGCATCTTTTAACTGCCTCTTGAGATCAGAAATCAGCCTGTCTTTCTCTGATTCTAATTCTTTCATTGCTCTTTATTCCTTGTTCCTAGAGTCATGTATGTAAGTTGTGTGTAGTCTCTGTTCTTTGAGAGAGAGTCTCCCACTGAGAACAGTTCTGCCTGAAGTAGATTTGGATTGGGATTGTTGTGCCCTTAATGAATTGTCTCCTAATATGCTGTAGGGATTCAGCAGCCTGATCACGACAATACCCTAATACATTTTCCAATCCCTCAATTAATTGATCTAGAAATAAGCTAGAATGTTCATCTTCTGCCTGATTTAGCTTTTCATATTTGTTCCAGGCATTAGGCCTCTTTGCCTATATTTTTAACGCCTCCAAAAGATCAGTTCTGTACTGGAGCAAATATTTCATATTTGTGTGGGAGAAAATCTCTAAGTCTTGGTGCTCAGTTGGCCAGGAAGTTAGATTTTCATTAGTACTGGTTTCTTCAAGGAACTTTGCCTTTTCAGAGGATGTATAGAATTCGTCCAGCAAAAATTCAATGTCTGTGAAGTTAGGGTTAAAAAGGTCAAAGCTTCTCTTTAATTCTTTCACTGATTTATATGCTGATAGAAAATATTTAGGGAACCTCCTTCTGAGCACTTCAGGATGCTGGGTCGTGAAAGCTTTGTAGGTTTTCATGTCGACTATATTCCCTTCCGGCCTAATGTGAGTCTGGTCCTCTATGGGGAACAAAGAGAAGGTACTAGGTCCAACCGGATCTGTTTCAGTTTGTTTATCATTTGCAGAAGTGGTCTTTGAAGTCATCATGGGTTTGGGAGGGCTAGCAGTAGCTTGGCTATGGGATTTTTCTATAACCTCCAGCTACATGATGGTGTGTGAGTCTAGGACTTGGCCCT
The DNA here is from genome assembly GCF_016433145.1 of Gracilinanus agilis. Lineage (NCBI taxonomy): Eukaryota > Metazoa > Chordata > Mammalia > Didelphimorphia > Didelphidae > Gracilinanus > Gracilinanus agilis. Next base: position 288,389,667 of record NC_058135.1, on the reverse strand, counting down.
CTCTTATCTTTTTATTTATTTTGAAAAGTTGCTTAATATGTTCCTTCATAACCTGTAACAATTCCTCATTTATATTTTTCTTTGTGCCCCAGGCTAGGTCAAAGATCTTTTTAATTACCCATAGTTCTTGAATCACAGATATTATAATTGCTCCCAATGTAGGCAGGTAGGATATGAATTCTGCCATTGTCACTACCAGCCACTTGTATGAGTCATATATCAGTAATAGTTTCAGGCAATAGTCAGGTATGACTTCAAACCAAAGCCTATAAGCCCCCTGTGTCACTGACCAAATTAGCAAGGTGAAGCTAGTAATAATGAATCAGAACAGTGCTAGATCCCTCTTTCCCACACCTTTTAGGTTTTGATTCCTTTTGGCTTCACCAAAAACTGTTATACAGAGTGGTATGGTGCTTCTGTAAGATGGGCCTGACAACTTGACCCAAGATCCCTAGATGGTAAATGGATCTAGGCAGAGTGAGGATAGGGATGCCTGAGTGGCCACCAAGGTGTGCTGATAACCACCAGGGTTTATGAATATTCAATGCAGCTAAGCACTTGATCCCACTATCAGTGCCCAAGCTGAAGTTATCAAGTGAGAAGTTGTATATTGTTCTCACAGAACCTTTGGGGTGCAGTTGATTTGAACTGTGGGGAGTTGAATGAGTTGAATACATTTGTTTTGAATGTATATTCTTATGCCAATAGGGGACTGCCCCAAATTTTTGTCAATGCGGCTAGCTTTTATCCTCTTTTCTTTTGGTTTAAGATCCACCGAAAAAGACCAGTCTTTTTCACCGGATCTCGGGGGGTAATGTGTTATTTAAAATTACTGAGATTCTATTTGGAAGTATTGAGCCTCAAGATATGTAGTGTTTGACAAACTTCCTGTGGACATGTGGGAGACCTTGGAACTACATTTCCCGTGGTCCAACGGGTTTCCTGTTTTAGATGACCTTTTCAAGGTGAGGGATGGCTTTAAATAATGGGAAGTGGCTTTGAACTTCCTCTTTGCTACCTGAGTGGGCTCGCTGGCGTACGAGACAGACAAGATGGAAGAAGATAGGTACTGGTACGCATTTTGAATAGATTTTTTGCAGGCGCGTGGTTGATTTCTTTCTATCAGCATGGCCTAAATTAAAATACTATTTTCCCTCATAAATTCAGCCTTCATCATTTTAAAAAATAACACTAGGCTACAAGTTTGGGGGTTTCTAGATTCCATGTTGACAGTACAGAAGTCTGTCTCTTCCTGTATGGAGACCTAAGCTAAGGAAGGGGCCTGGTCCTGATTTGTTAAGCAATTGCCAAAGCATCACTCAACAAATTGATAGGCTCAGAATATCAGACCTGTTTCCTCAGTCATCTTTTTCTGGTAGTTTCAACAAAGCCAACTAGCAAGTGGGCCAGGGTCAGGAACAGCAGTACCTACCTCTGCAATAAGTTCACAAACACGGAGTTGAGAGGCCAAAGTATAAGACAGCAATTTATTCTTTCACAAAAGGGGCTATTCCCAGAGTTGGGAGTTCAAAGACTCCCTTTAGAGGGTCTAGTAATCATAGAAACTTCCTCCTCCCCACCTTCAGTCCTTTGTTTTCGGTCAGACCTTTGGTCATAACAGAAATATTCTTTGACATCATTAAAAGATAAGTGAGTTAACTAGTTCCCCCCTGAAGGCCTTTGAAATTTGAGGTGGATGGACCAAGGGTTTTATTTTTAGAAAAAGGGGTTGGTGTTCTAAAAGGAAGGGAAAATACTAACTTCTTTCTAGGTTCTTGAAAATATTGAGGTGAAACACTTCTTATGAGAAAGACACAGATTATATCCCACTCACTAGGCTGAGTCAAAACTCCAGCCCAGCTAACAGCCTTCCAGAAAAACTCCCTCGAGTTCTCTGGTTCATCTTGCAGGTTCCTGTGATAGACCTCTACTTCTTCTGAGCTAGGGTGAGGATCATGTTTTGTTTTTTTCCCATTAAAGCTGGACAAGTGCCCCTGGATTTGAAGTAGCCCCAGGGTTTGGAATGTTCTTGGATTTGGGATAGCCACTGTAACTGGAGTGGTTTAGGTTAAATGAGGTTTTGATAAAATTTGTTACTTTGGAGTTCTGATTTTTGCCTCTGGAGTTGGGTTAACCCCTGGATTTCGGATATTTTAGGCTTAGGATAAATTTGTCCCTGAATCTGCGGCATTTTAAGCTTAGATTAAGTTTAGAGTTTTCTGAAATTGAGGCAGAAAGTGGATTCCAACAACAGTAAGATATCTTCATGTTCCTCTTGAGATATATTTTTGATAGCAAGGAGCAGGGGATGCTCCCAATGCTACAGAAATGACTAAACATTGTGCAATTTAATTATGTGATGTAAGAAGCATGGCCTCACCTAAAAAGAAAATTCTTACTCAGTTGTAAAATAGAAAAGCCATTTTATTAAAGTCCTTACAAGAGTGGGTGCCTGACCAGATTTTGGCAACAGGCCTACCCTGAGGGCAGGTACAGCAGGATATATTTCATAAGCCTAATTTGGGAAGCCCTCCTCGGTTTCCTCATTGGCTGAGAAAATCTAGAAGTTATAGACCATCCAAAGAAACTAACTAACCCATGTTATTTATCCCCCTACTCTTGATTACCTTTCTGATGTAGACCCAGTCCTTAAGAATTTTTCCTTCCATGGTCTTCCTTTACATCCTTGGTCAGGAGACAGAGCTGAGCTCTGATATACTAACGGAACTGGTTTTCTGCCAGTTCTCCTCTCAGACCACAGTTTTGACCATGGGGATCCTTCTGATTGGCCAAGGATTCAAGGTCAAGGTTTAGAGGACAGGAAAAGTGTAACCCAACCAAATTTGGTTGTGGATGTCTCACCACTGGAATCTCACCAATGGAAATTTCCATTTCCCCTCATGTGGCATCCAGCATGAATCTGTTTTTTAGTGAATTTGGCTCTTATTATTGCAAATTGAAGATGTTAAGGCTAGATAGTATGTGTTTGTCTTATTTTGTCTGTGATTTTGTGTCTTCATAAGATATAGAATTTTTAAAAGGGAAAATACAACCAGTCAGAAAAACTACTAAAAAACTATAGACAAAGAGGTTAGTATGCTGGGGAAAATGAATGAAGTTTCATACTTGAAGAAGCTGTCCCATTAACAAGAACTCCCAATTTAGGTTTCCACTGGGAGATTAGGCTAAAAAGAGAAAAAATCCTGCAAGATACTTTCTCTCTGCCCTTGCAACCCTACCTACATTGGAATTATGGAGATAAAAGTTTTAATGAATTTTTAGTGCACCACTTTAGAATTTATTTTAAAGGAGTCAGCTAGGTAGTTCAGTGATTTAAAAGCCAGGTCTAAAGATAGGAGGTTCTGGGTTCAAGTCTGATCTCAGACATTTCCTAGCTGTGTGACTCTGAGCAAGTCCCTTAACCCCCATTGCCTAGACCTTATCACTCTTCTGCCTTGGGACCAATACACAGTATTGATTCTAAGATGAAAGGTAAAAGGGTGGACATTTTTTGTTTGTTTTAAAGAAAAATAAGAATTAAATTCTCTAAAAATGTTACAGGTAAATAACATTTAGATAATTTTTCCTGTGAAGATCAATAGAGCAATTGTTCTATTATAATAAAGCAAAACCACTAGTTTGGAAGTAATCCCATGCCAGGAGTCATCAAATCCACACTGTCTGACATGGTCACAGGTGGAATCCTGAGGACCTTACATCGGCCTTAAGAATGATGGAAACACCCACTCAGATTCCTCTGTGTGACTCTTCTCTTACTAATATTCCTTATTATTGGAATTGTCAAGATCATTATCCTTACTCAGCCCCAGGGAAATACAGAAATCCCCCTAAAGCCACTTCTTAACAACTTAGCAGATAATGATTCAATGCTAAAGACTCTCTCTGGTTATGCAAATGGAATAGTTGAGAATCAAATGCCTGCAGGGTTGAAACAAATACTTTCCCAATCTACTAAGGACCCTTATGCACCTATTTGGATAAGGGGTCATAGACGGGACCCTCCTAGATATAAAACCCCCAACAAAACTGTACTTAGATTTTACACTCTCATATACAAGAGCTTACATAATAGGAAGCCAGGAACAACAAGGAGGACAATGGATGAAAAATAGAGAGTTGCCTTCCATGAAAAGGCTGGTATGTCCCACTCCACCAAACTGTTTTGTTAACCCACAGCCTAGGAAACATGTCAAACATGCCTTTGAAAAATATTGAAAGTTAATAGAGAATGAAAAGTTGTTAGTAACAAAGTTAGTGTAACAAATAACTATTGATTAATTGTGTAATTGATTAGTGTAATGAACAATTATTCTTAGCTTAACTGCATGTCTTTTACCACAAGGGTGAGTAAAGAAATAATCTCTAACTCAGCTACCTCTGTGATGAGAACACAAATATTTTCTGCAAAGCTTTGCATCTTTTGTTAGAATCAAAGAATATAGGATAATTATAGAATGTCAATCAAACAACTTTGTAATTTTGTAGAAGTTAATGTATGGCTTATTCCATTATCTGCAAGGAAAGATGTAAGTTGAAAAATGAAACTGCATGCCAATAACAATAAGTGTATAAAAATAAAATCCATGCAATTTTGATCAGAGCAGTTTTTTCTGCAATACCTGGCAGCAGGTAAAGTGTGAACTGTCTCTCATCTTTCTCAAACTGCCATCACCATTCTCCTCCAAGGGCCCTCCTAGATCTTGTTAGGGCTGGACCCCCACAATCCCAGATTGAAAAGGAAAAAAAAATGGTCTCTAGAATGAAGAAAAAAAATATGTAAGCAGTTTGCAGTTTAAATTTACCCAGTACTTAACTCTTCCTTGACCATGAAAAGAGAAAAGATTGTTTCCCCTATAATTCCCCCAGTTCACAGACCCTCTCCCTTTGACCTTGTTAACTCCTCTCATCTTAGATCAGGTTCTGAAATAAAGTTGTTGGGGGGAAATGCTGGCAAAATGAAGAGATACTTGAGTTACATTCTGGTCCTGAAAATTTGTGAGCTGTGTGATCTTGAGCAATTTATCTTATCTCTGTTTGCCTCAGTTTTGTGATCTGTAAGTAGGAAAATAATAATGGTACCCACTTCCCAGGGTTGCTGTGAGAATCAAATGTAATAGAGATTGTGAAATGCTTAACAAAGTGACCAGAATATGATAAGCACTAGAGAAATGTTGACTACTGTTATTTCTTCAATTAAATATAATTACTCCATACTTGGTAACTATACACCTGGTTTTAAATGTAATTAGAATAAAATGCCATAGATGATAAGATTAATGATTTTTATATGGAATAGGCCTGACCATCTGTTTTGCTATTTTGCCCTTAGGACTGTAGGACATTTCCATACCTTGCACATGTGATGTCTCCCCCATTAGAATGGCAGCCCCTTGAGAGCAGGGATCTCTCAGGGTTCCGTTTATAGCCTCAGTGCTCAGCAGAATTTTTTTAATACACTAAACACTTCACAAATGGCTTTTCATTCACTCATGAGTTTTAATACCTAGCCCAGTGCCCAGCATATAATACACACTTAATAAAAGCTCCTTGAATAGCTTAAGAAACAAAGGGATTTTGCCAGATCAGATATAAAAACTCAAATTACCAAATGTCTGCGTAAGCATTAGAGTTGCAGCAACCCTAAGAGCCACATTGGACCCATGGGTAGATGCGGTGGCCCCCAGTGACTGGCAGGAGTCTGGATTTCTGTGAGGTGACTATAGATGTGAAGGAACAAACTCCATATACTGTATATGCACATAAAGCAAGATCCAGGAATAAAAGGAACTTGGGAGTCATCCATAGTGCAAGTCCCTTAAAAATAACTTCCAGGAACAAGGAAGTAATCTCTGTCAAAAAAAAAATCAGTTTATTTCCCAGTATTTGCTTCACATTGGTTTGAATTATGGGAAAATTGGCTTGCTCAGTCAGGCAGAAATTTTTCAAGAAAAAACCATGGGGGTTTTCAGCACCTGACACTGGTTATATATTGATTTGCATGGCACACACCAAATGGAGAAGCTTATCCTCAACATTTGGCACATACCTGATTCAAGGTAAGGTGCTTAATAAATGTTTATTGATTGACTGATTTTCCTGGAAGGAACGAACCATTACAATTTCCCTTTATTTGTATCATGTTCTCAGAGTCATTGGAAGGAACCTCAGGGCACCGAGTCCATCCTATGACCATAAATGAATCCCCTCAACATCATAATTACAAGGGGCTTACCCACCTCTGCTTGAAGGTGTAAAGATTAAAATTTTCTAGAGACTGTATCTTAATGTATAATTATTTACTAAATAATAAAAAGTGGATCAGAGAAAAAGAAAACACCAGCCACACATGGCTGAGCACTCCCTTATCAGCCTCCCCCAGCTTCACAGCCAGAGCTCATGCACAATGGCACTCTTATCACCTGCCCTAACCCTGACAGTATGTGTGTGTGTGTGTGTGTGTGTGTGTGTGTGTGTGTGTGTCAGGGCTCCCTAGCCACCCCCAGCCAGCTTGCCCAAGCTGGCACTCTCCAATCCACCTCCCACAGGCCAGCTGTGCAGCCATATCACAGGTGCTCTCCTGGGCACTATCTCTCTCTACAGTTCTTAGGCAAAAAACACCTACCTCCTTCCCCTACTCCCATGTTGTCGAACCTATGGCACTCATGCTAGAGGGGGCTGCTCCCTTCCCCCTCTCCACCACACCTAAAGATATTTTTTCACATCACCCACCCCTCTGCCCAGCAGCCCAGTGGGAATGCTTCCTCTCTCCCATGTCTCCCCTGGGGTAAGAGGGTGGCGTGAGGGTGCAGTTTGGGCACGTGGTCTCTAAAAGGTTCACCAACAATGCCCTACTCCAATTTATTCTCCTTATGATGTTCCTTTCCTGAATCCCTCTGAGTTGGCAGACTCAGACCTCAGTCTGGAACAGAGATGGGCTTTTCAGATGCCTGGAGTCACTACATGGTCTTAGAATGGCCCCACAATGCCAACACAGTGTCTCCCAGCATCATGGGCAGAACTCTACCCATTCTTCAGAAAGATACAGTTCAGAGTTTCAGAAGTAAGATCCTTGGGGGCAGCTGGGTGGCTCAGTGGATGGAGAATCAGGCCTAGAGACAGGAGGACCTGGTTCAAATCCGGCCTCAGACACTTCCCAGCTGTGTGACCCTGGGCAAGTCAGTTAACTCCCATTGCCTAGCCCTTACCACTCTTCTGCCTTAGAACCAATATACAGTATTAATTCTAAGATGGAAGGTAAGGGTTTTTTAAAAAGAAGAAGATCCTTTGCTTTAAAATCCAAAGATTGTCTTAAGGTGCCAAAATAGGAGTACAGGCTAGAATTAAATTTCCACAAAGGCTTCTGATGATGGTGAACCTAATACTTCCTGAGGCAGCTATTTCAACTTTAGAGATAGTTTTACTTGTGAGTAAAGCTTTTCTGACATCCATCCTAAATCTCACAATCAGGAATTCCTGCCCATTTTTCTGCCTTCTGAGGCTAAACAGAACTGGTTACTTTCATCTTTCACATGACAATCTATTTAGTATTCAAAGTTTGCTAGCGTGTGTCCCCCAAGCCTTCTCTTCTGATTAAACATCTCTAGATTCTTCCATTGATGCTCAAACAGACACTTGAGATCCTTTGCCATCCTGACCATCCTCCTCTGGATATGTTCAGCATATCAATGTCTTTCCCAAGTTGTGGTGACCCCAGAAATGGTCTGCTCCTGAAAACAAGGTTCTATCTTTTTTTTTAATAATCTTTTATTTTCCCCCTACTACATGTAAAAACAATTTCTATATTCACTTTTTTCCTTTTGAGTTCCAATTTTTCTCCTTCCTTCCCACCCTCCCTCCCTTGCTCCCTTCCACCCCATCAGTTCTTCTTCTGAAGGTAAATGGCATTTTTTCATCATGAGTCTCTGGGATTGTGTTGGATCACCATATTGCTGAAAATTACTAGGTCAATTCATAATTTTTCATCAAAAAAATATTATTGTCATTGTGCACAATGTTCTTCTGGTTCTGTTCACTTCACTTTGTATCAGTTCATCTAAGTCTTTCCAGGTTTTTCCGAAATCATCCTGCTTGTCATTTCTTCCAGCACAATAGTATTCCGTCACAATCACATACCACAATTTGTTCAGCCCTTCCCCAATTGATGAACATCCTGTCAATTTCCGATTCTTAGCTACTACAAAAAGAGCGAGTATAAAGAAGAATCTCTAGAAAAACAAAATGTGATTTCAGTATACTATCATTCATAACTTATGGGTGAGAAGTAACATAAGAGATCACCTGGGTAATGTGCCTTCAGGGAAGGAAGGAAGAAGACAAGTGTCAGGACAAGTATTTTAGGGTGGGGAAAGAGATTAGACTGATACAGCTTGGCACCAGGATAAAGAACTAAGACCAAGGGATAGAAGTGGAAGATAAGCAGGGTTAGAACACATGTAAAGCCAAACAGTCTAACAATTAAAGCTTTGGTAAACTGGAATGGGCTGTCTCATGAGATGGTAGATTCCCCTCCTTTCATTTGAGATTTTTCTGTAGAGACTCTTGGATGAACTCTTACTGGAAATGTTGTAGGAGAGATTCTGGGTCAAAGAGAGGGTCAACCAGATGATTCCTAAGCTCCTCTCCAGTTCTTGGGTGGTAGAATTCTGAGATTCTGAGATTCTGTGAGGCAAGGGTATTATATACTGAGGCTGAGGGATGGCAAGTAGACAGTCTGAGTTTTGGGTTGGTACCCAATGTTGTATGGGGTGAGTATTGATGGGGGGGTGTATCTAGACTCCCTTGTTAGCTTTCAATGGTCCAGGTCAGCTATCACTCACCTCCACCCCAGGGAAGACCTATGAGGGAATAAACTCAATGAGCTTCCCAAACTGGCAAAGCTATAGAGGGGATGTTGAAGGAAGGTGTTGGGGTTCATTTGTGACCTTAATGGATGGGATCCCACCCCCAGAGCCAGCTGTGTTGAGACAAGCTTCCCCCAAATCCTAAGTACAAATAGCTTTACCCCTTTTTAACTTAGAAAAAACACAGAACTATTAAATAGTCATGAAGCCACTCTTTGATCAAGGGAAAGGGGGAGCAGGGCTGAGGAGGCCTCTTATGCAGGGCTGCACCTTGTGCAGAGTCCAGGATTGAACAAGGCTTCGCTCTGCTCCCTGACCCCCTGGGAGTGACGCTGGGCTAGATGGAGACTCCAAGGAACAAAGGAAATTGGGGAACTTAGATACCATTTGGGAAGATCCAGGGGCTGGGGAAGATGATTGACATTATACTGACAGGATACAATCAAGCTTGGGAAAGGAATCCTAGCCAGAGGCTGGGGTGTCAGGGAAGGGGCTACTTACACAATGGATACTAAAGGATGGTCCCTGCCCAGGTGTGTCTTCCTGGGAAAGGGTCTCTGATACAATGGGGAAGACTATCCAAGACAAAAAGGATATTTAGCATTTATCCTGGGGTCCATTATTCAGTCTGCAACTGCTAGCCTGAGATTCCCTTCAGGATGGAGTCTCAGGAGAACTGGAACTGGGAATAAGCACAAGCTTTGGGGGTCTCCAACCTACAATCTATTTCTAAACTTGGGGTTCATCAGATCTCACTAAGCCACTAGTTTGGGGTCTCTAGATTCCACGTTGACACCCTCAAGATGGAGTCAGGTAACAGTCTTCCCCTCAACCACAAGATCAGTCACTTCCCCGGTCAATGTAATTGTTCCAGACTCTAAGTATCAAACTATCAGGGGTTTATTAAAGGATAAATTAAATTCATGGTACAGAGGGAAAAGTTACAGGGCAGTGATGGGCAAACTACAACCCACAGGCCAGATGGGGGGGCCCTGAAATGTTCTATCCTGCAGTGACATTATTCCTAATCTGACAAATACAATGAGTAGAATACAATACAATGACACTTCGAAAGAGTTGCCTTAAAAACAGACTGACAGAGGAGCATTTCCTTTCCTTTGGCCCCCTCTTTAAAGAGTTTGCCCATCACTGGTCTAGGAGAATCAAGGAAGGAGGGAAAGGATGAACTTCTCTATCAGCTAGATAGTCTTCTCCCCAAGAGAGCAGCTCTGGACTTCTTCAGTGGCTTGATCACTGTAGCTCTCTCTCTCTCTTCCCCCCTACAGTCTTCTATCAAATATTTCTAAGCTAATATAAAAGGGAAGTAACAGGATCAATGGATTCAGGCAGGATCAGGGAAGGGACCCCACCACCACCACCATTCAAGGCTGCTCCCCCAGGAGTTTGGACTCTTGGGCCAAATTGGAGAATTGCTGTTCAATGTCTTCTTTGTTGGTGTTTGGGATCTCCCAATAGTCACACATAAAAGTACAGAGGAACTCAACTCACTCAGGATCCCCCCACAATCAAAACCTCCCAACCAAAGAACCAACCCCCAGTTCCTCATCTGGTCAGGAGAGAAGTGACAGTGGAGAAGCCTCTTCCAAACTCCTCTTGCTGTTGGCCCCTCCCAAACGGAATTCTCTCAGAGTTCCACAGGGTCGGCTTCCAGTCCCCTTCCAAGATGAGTGCTTAGTTATCCTTGATTTACCCCAAATCCACACTTACAATGTATAGTCAGAAATAGTTTGAATCCCTAAAACTACATTACCCAAACTTCCTTTCTTTATTACCTACAATGCTTTTCCTTTTGTCTACGTTTGGGTGGTCATGTTTTTGTGCCTAGTTCATTCTCTTTTTGCTCTTGGGAGCGGGCTAGTTAGTACCTTTTATTTAGTTTTCTTTGTTTATTATTAATAAAACTTTTTAAAATATAACACCTTAGTTATTGGATATTAATTTTAATCTCTACACCACTGAATGTTAAAAGCACAAAGGGCAACTAGGCAGTTCAGTGAATTAAGAGCCAGGCCTCAAGATAGGAAGCCCTGGGTTCCAATCTGGACTCATATACTTCTTAGAAGTGTGACCCTGGGTCTCAGACACTTCCCAGCTGTGTGACCCTGGGCAAGTCACTTGACCCCCATGGCCCACCCTTACCACTCTTCTGCCTTGGAGCCAATACAAGGTATTGACTCCAAGACGGAAGGTGAGGGTTTAAAAAAAAAAAAAAAAAAAAAGAAGTGTGACCCTGGGCAAGTCAATTAACCCAGTTGTCTAGTCCTTACTGGTCTTCTGCCTTGAAACCAGTACTTAGTATTGATTCTAAGACAAAGTAAAGGTTTGTTTGGGTTTTTTTAAGCACAAGAGAATGGTCTCTGGTGCATTTGGCAGCTACTGGTGAGATGAACAGAGTTCTGGGCCTCAAATCAGAAAATCTGAATGCAAATCTGGCTTCATGGCCCTGAGCAAGTCTCTTAATCTCTGCCTCTGCTTCCTCATCCCTAAAATGAAGATAACAGCAGCACTCAGCTCCCAGGGTTGTTGATCTAACAACAAAGTAATTGCAAAATTCCTGGCAGGTAGTAAACCCTGGCTGTAGAAATGTTAGCTATTATCATTATTAAGGATATAACCCAGAGGTTTGATGGCATAACATACACAGCTTCTGACCAAAGGAACAGGTTAAAAACATGGATTCCCACCTCAGAGGATCACAGACCTAGAGCTGAAAGGGGCTTATTGACCCAGGCTCTGTCCCATTCAGAGTTCAGAAAAAGAGTTGCCCAAGTCTGGCTTTCTTCTGACCTCAGAAACCTTCAGGAGGAAGCCCCTCTCCTCAGAGATCTCTCCCATCCTGGCCATCCTTCACTTCATCAATTGCATTCAGATTCTGATGCTACCGTGATTTGTTGGAAATACATAGAAATGCTGATGATTTATGTGCATTCATTTTGTATCCTGTAACTTTGCTAAAGTTGTTGATTATTTCTATTAGCTTTTTAGTTGATTCTCTAGGATTTTTTAAGTAGACCATCATATCATCTGCAAAGAGTGATAGCTTAGTCTCCTCATTGCCTATTTTAATACCTTCAATTTCTTTTTCTTCTCTAATTGCTACTGCTAGTGTTTCCAGTACAATGTTAAATAAAAGAGGTGATAATGGGCATCCTTGTTTCACTCCTGATCTTATTGGGAAGGATTCTAATTTATCCCCATTGCATATGATGCTTGTTGATGGTTTAAGATATATACTGTTTATTATTTTTAGGAAAGAACCTTCTATTCCTATACTTTCTAGTGCTTTCAGTAGGAATGGGTGTTGTATTTTGTCAAAGGCTTTTTCAGCATCTATTGAGATAATCATGTGGTTTTTGTTTGTTAGCTTGTTGATATGGTCAATTATGTGGATGGTTTTCCTAATGTTGAACCATCCTTGCATTCCTGGTATAAATCCCACATGATCATGATGGATAACTCTCTTGATCACTCGCTGGAGTCTTTTTGCTAGTATTCTATTTAAGATTTTTGCATCTATGTTCATTAAGGAGATTGGTCTGTAGTTTTCTTTCTCTGTTTTTGATCTCCCTGGCTTTGGAATCAGTACCATATTTGTGTCATAAAAGGACTTTGGTAGGACTCCTTCTTTGCTTATTATATCAAATAATTTGTATAGTATTGGGATTACCAGAAAGGATAAATGAACCTGAGACATGGCTCAGAGTCCTGGAATTTATTTGGCCAGGGGAATGGATGCCTTTGCTCCCCATTCCTGCCACATCCCAGAAAGGGAGTCAGTTCTTGCCTAGTTCTAGAGCCAGCAATGTCAGCCTACCTACACCTGTGTGTGAGCACACACATACACACACACACACTCACACATACACACACAGAGACACACACTCACAGACACACATACACACAAACACTCACAGAATGAATTGGGAGAATTTGCTATCATCTGAGCCTTCACTAAGTCATCATTTTTTTGCTGATAGAGGGGCAACAGTTTGCTTTACCTCAGGGCAAAACCACACACACACATGCACACTCATTGTTGATAATGTGAAAGGAACACTGGTTATAATCATTAGTTGGATTTGCTCAAACCTCCATTTTTTCCAGGCATTTCTGATACATAACAATTATCCTTTGCAACTATAAGCTAAGCTTGAGAAATGGGGTGCCAATTGAATCCTGACTGGACTGTTCCAACTGAATCTAGACTGGGAGCAGCCTTGTGACTTTTCTTCTCTCCTCTAGGAAAAACCTTAGAGATGACATTAATGCATTGCTGGTGGAACTGTGAACTGATCCAGCCATTCTGGCTGGCAATTTGGAACCATGCTCAAAGGGCTATAAAAGAATGCCTGCCCTTTGATCCAGCCATACCATTGCTGGGTTTGTACCCCAAAGAGATCATAGATAAACAGACTTGTACGAAAATATTCATAGCTGCACTTTTTGTGGTGGCAACAAATTGGAAAAGGAGGGTATGTCCTTCAATTGGGGAATGACTGAACAAACTGTGGTATATGCTGGTGATGGAATACTATTGTGCTAAAAGAAATAATAAACTGGAGGAGTTCCAGGCGAACTGGAGAGACTTCCAGGAACTGATGCAGAGCGAAAGGAGCAGAGCCAGAAGAACTCTGTACACAGAGACTGATATACTGTGGTACAATTGAATGTAATGGACCTCTGTACCAGCAGCAATACAATGACCCAGGACAATTCTGAGGGATTTAGGGTAAAGACGCTACCCACATTCAGAGGAAGGACTGCAGGAGAGGAAACATATAAGAAAAACAACTGCTTGAACGCATGGGTCAGGGTGGACATGATTGAGGGTGTGGACTCGAAACTACCACACCAATGCAACTACCAACAATTCGGAAATAGGTCTTGATCAAGGACACATGACAAAACTAGTGGAAATGCGCATCGGCCATGGGTTGAAGGGGAAAGGAGGAGCATGAATCATGTAACCATGTTAAAAATGAATATTAATAAATGTTAAAAAAAAAACCTTAGAGATGATAACTGATAACTGCTAAAATAACTGTTATCAACCTATCTCCTCGTGCCTCCAGAGTCACTCCGAGGAGTTACTGTCAGGCTACAATGTGTTTGGGTTTTTTTCTTTTTCTCTTCCTCATTTTTTGTTACAATAAAAAGATGCTCTCCAATGGACTTCTGTCCTTGGGAGAGGAGCACATCCTTTGTGTCTCCCTCTGTTTCTAGTGTCTTCCTCTCACTCAGTCCCAGTCTGGCCCCATGGAGTTAGACACCCAGGAAGATAATGGGCCGACATTCCCTCAAAAAAAGCCCTCTAACACAGAACATGAGGGCTGGCAGTAAGCCCTTGGGGTGAAAGGGCCTGTCAGAGCAGCCACGTGTGCTCCCCAAGGAACCCAACAAACTACCACACGGTTAATAATTAAAAACATATACAGGCAGCCATTCATTCCCTTATAGAGTAGACCTGAAATTGCCCGGAAGATTTTTAACAAATCCCCATTTAAAGAGTCAAGAATTCCAGCCTAACAAGAGAGCTCACTTCCCCAGAGCTGACCTGCTAACTTGAATCTGGACTAGAAAACAATGGGTTCCTGCTGATGTCACACATCTTGGAGTCAGCTGAGCAGGCAGGGAGGCAGGAGACTTCATATCTCACTGGAGCCCCCAAATATGTCCATCTGAAAAAACAGAAATACCAAAGTAGTAATAATAACAATGGCGGGTCTTTAATTAGAACAAGGAGATTATAATCTGGGAAGCCATACAGAGAGTACTGGAGTTTCCAATGATATTCAGAGGAAGACATGGTTAAATAATCTTTTGCAGAGCAGCTAGATGGTGCAGTAGGTTGAGCACTGGGCCTGGAGTCAGGAAAACCTGGGTTCAAATCTGGCCTCAGATGTTTTCTGACTATGTTACTCTGGGCAAGTCACTTAACCCTCTTTGCCTCAGTTTCCTTATATGTAAAATAAGGTGGAAAAGGAAATGTCAGACCACTCCAGTATCTTTGCCAAGAAAACCTCAAGTTGGGGTCATGAAAATTTGAACATGACTGAAATGACTGAACAACAGTTGCTGGGTAGCTCAAAGGATCAGAGCACCAAATCTAGAGTCCAGAGGATCAGGGTTCAAATCCGACCTCAAACATTTTCTAGCTGTTCAACCCTGGGTAAGTCACTTAATCCAAATTGCTTATCCCTTCCCACTCTTCTGCCTTAACTGATATTGATTATCATTGATATTCTAAAACAGAAGGTAAAGGTTTTAAATAATAATAGCATTTTGGAAGGGGGAGAAGCAACAGCCAGGTTACCTAAATTCACAGCAGCTTGGACAAACTCCACACACACATCTCCACCAATAGCCAGAGGTTAGGGTGGCTAAAGTGAGCCTCTCATTCTTTACATTTGATTGTCCTCTTTCAATTCAGTCCTTAGGCCGAGAAGGATGGGGGAGAAGGATGGATGAAGGAAGGCTAAACAGAGTCTTCTGAAATCTTTGTTTTAACACTCTTAGAAAGAGCCACTCCCAAGACTCTGTAAAATAAGGTTGCCAGAGTCAAGACTGCCTGGGTTTGAACCTTGACACTTTCACAACACTGCAGGCTAATTTCCCTTAGAAACCAATAAATATGAAAAATAATAGCTAATGGCTTACTTTGGGCTAGGGAAGATGCTGGACATCTCTCCAGACAGAGATATTCATGAGCTTGTGTCCCCTTGATTTCTCACCTGAGACTTAGGGAGTGCAAGACACTCTACCACCCTTAATAGCCTGGAGTGTGTCAATGGAAAAGTCATTTAACCTCTCTGCTCCTCAGGCTTCTTACCTGCAAAATGGGATATTATCAATAATAGTTCCCTCAGGGGCATTCTATAGGGCTCCAAGGACATCCCAAACACCAAGCACTTTACACACTTTAAAGAACTAGAGAAGGAAGATATCAGCTCCTATGCCATACATTGTCAGCCTCTGGCCTGTGAATTTTCTGCATCTCATCTAAGCTCTGTCCTTAGAATGGAGCCCCTGGGCTTTTAGACCAATACTGACACACAGGATGGGGAAGAGAGAAAGAGAGAGGTGAAAACATATTGTGAACACAAACATCCCTAGGTTGGGTTACTCATTATTTGTTTGTGTCAATCCAAACCTTGGTTGTCTGGAGTGGGGGTGGTGGGGGTGGAGAGAAACAGAGACAGATACAGAAAGAGAAGAGGAGGAAGGAGGAGGAGAAAGGAGAAAGAGAAGGATAGAGGGGGAGAAGGAGAGGGAAAGGGAAAGGTAAAGGTATTTTTTGGAGACAAAGAGTAAGGTACAGACACAGAAGGGGACAGTGAAAGCAAAGCAAACACATGCAAAGTACAAAATAAAAATATGAATTGGACACAGATACTGGAAGAGCTCAAAAATGACTTCAAAAACCAATGAAGAGGGGGCAGCTAGGTGGCTCAGTAGATTGAGAGCCAGGCCCAGAGATGGGAGGTCCTGGGTTCAAATCTGGCCTCAGACATTTCCTAGATGTGTGACCCTGGGCAAGTCACTTAACCCCCGTTGCCTAGCCCTTACCACTCTTCTGCCTTGGAAACAGTTCCCAGTATTGATTCCAAGATGGAAGGTAAGGATTAAAAAAAAAAAAACAATGAAAAAAGGCAGAGGAAAAATAGGGAAGAAAAATGAAAGCAATACAAGAAGAAATAAAATAGGAGACTCAAAAGTTCATGGAGGGAAATTGGTCCTTAAAAATTAGAATTTAGCAACTAGAAGCTACAGATTTCATGAGACATCAAGAAACAATAATACAAAATCAAAAGAATGAAAAAAAACATAAGAAAACATGAAATATCTCATTGAAAAAGCAATTGACCTAGAAAATACATCCAGGAGAGAAGATTTAAGAATTATTGGACTATCTGAAAGTCATCATCAAAAAAAGGGGGAGGGGAAGGGGTTGGTCATCATAATACAAGAAATTATCAAAGAAAACTGCCCAGATATTCTTGAATAAGATAAAAAGGGTACCTAAGGTTTAAGTATCTCTATCATTCCTATTCAATGTGCTTAATGGATGCTTAATAGTCCATTGTTCAGTCTAAGACAAGGATCAGTCTGGGAGTTCCCTGAAGGCAAGTTCCCAGGGGCAAAGGTAACTTTGGGGGTCCCATAAAATAAGGTTGTCACTATTCATGACCCTATTTGGGATTTTCTTTGCAGAGATACTTGAGTGGTTTTCCTTTTCTTTCTCCACCTCATTTGACAGATGAAAAAAGTAAAGCAAACAGGGTTAAGTTACTTAAGGGAGCCTAGAAACTAAGAGGAATGACTACCTACTCAAAAATAATCTTGAACTCAGCATCAGTGTGTCAAATGCTCTTTCATTTCATTCTCTCTCAAGAATGGACATTCACAAATGGGCACTCATGAACCAGTGTTACAAGTAATACAGCCAGCAAGAAGTACAAGAGTATGGTGGTTCACAGGCTCCTTTTATCCTGGTCCCTGGCAAAAACAGTCTTTCCCCTCTTTCACCATTGGCTGGTTATTTGGGAATTACAATCTTATCTTGAAAGCTAGCTAATTGGAATGAACAGTTTACAAACCCAATTATCCCAATTATTCAACCATTAATTTAACCAGTTAAAATAAGAACTGGGGTTTGACAATCAAAACAAGGACTGTTTCAATCTTATCTACATGCATAATGTTTTTCTTCCACCAATCAAAGGAAGAGGAGGTTGTATACTGCTCTTAAGTTTCAGTTTCTGCACATCCCTTCTTGTCTGGTCAGCCAGATGTACTTCCCTAAGAGGAGTCCATAGTATTTCTATTCCCCACAGAAACCTTTAAACTTCTCAATGAGAGTCCACTTCCAGACAAAAATCTCAGTTTGTATATTCAATCCAGGCTAACTCTCAAAAAAACCTTTAGCCAAAAACAACAGACTATGGCTAGCCAGCAAACTTTGGGAATTCAGCGATATTTTCTGAGCCAGGATTGAATTCTGTGGATCTCCACAGCACAGCATATAGAAATGGGCACACACCTGGCCCAGTCTCAAAGAATTTGTTTATATTAGCTAACGGAAGCCTCTTTCTTCATTCTCATCAGGAAAAGGGTGCAGAGCCAGGAAGAAATACAATGTTAATGCAACTCAAACATATTTATGATTATTCTGGTACATATCCAGAATGCCTCCCCTGGTTCTGGCAACCCATCCAAGTGGGAAAAAAGCTTCTAAGGATAGTCATCTACCAGAACCAAAGATGCCTTATCAGTATATGCTCTAAGATCTCTCCAGGGTCCTTACCTTCCATATCCTCACTGCTCTCCTGAAAGCAGGCTCCCTAGTCTCTCCTCACCAGATGACCTTTACAATAATTATGTAATAATAATAGTTTTTATATCATCTTAAGGTTTGCAAAACACTTTACAAATATTATCTTAGTTGAGCCTCAGAACAACCCTACAAGGTAGTTATCTCCATTTTACAGAAGAAGAAACTGAGGCAAACAATGATTAAGTGACTTACCCAGGATCACATGGCTAAGAAATGTTTCAGGCTGGATTTGAACTCAAGACTATCTGATTCTAGATCCAGTGCCCTGTTAAAGTCATTTTTAGTTAATTCTATTCCTTACTTTCCCAGAGGTTGAAACAAAGGTCTGAACTGAGTAAATTTACTATGAATCAGTCTTGCCTCTGTATAATTAGAATCTGTTCCCCCAGACTCTAAATCCCAGCTTCCCATATTCTTTTTCACATTGTGTATTAAGATAGAGAGGACAAAGTTTGTGTGTGACCCCGCCCCCTCACTCTTTTCCCTAATTGCAGCTGGGAAAGCAGGCTTTATGCCAGGCAGGAGAATCTACACATATGGGTTTTTGTTAGATAATTAGGTTTGAACTTCTATTTCTTTTAGTTTTTTTCTTTCTACTTCAAGTGATTATTAATAAGCTTTATAAAATATAATACATGGAGTTATTAGATATTAATTTAAATCTTACATTTGTTAGCAACCAGAAGTCAGGAGTTTAAGTACCCTTGCTCCTCTCTAAGTTGGTAGAGCAATTTTTTTAATAGACAAAAAGACAGATTAGTTTTAATAGCCTCTGTTGCCCTCGATGCTCCTCCTCTCCTGCCCACTGTTGCTGTTGCTGTTGCTGTTGCTGCCGCTGCCTCCCACTTTTGACCAGACAATTCCTGGGGATCCTTGCTTGAGCTTGCCACCACTTCTCTTGAACACACAGGCTGGGAGTCCTTGCACAGCTAGTAAAGTATAAATCCCCCTTTCCTTTACATTGCTAATACCTGAGTGCTTGCTGCTGCCTTGGAAGCACAGGTGTTTCTCTTAGGCAACAATTAGTTTCCTTGGGGCTTTCACATGGGGGCAAACTTCCACCCTCTTAATTCCCTGCCCACATAGCTGGAGAGAACAATTAAGGTGAGCAGCGGTCCCCTACTCACATGACAGTGGAAGCAAGCGGCTCCCTGGCATTTTTACCCCTAGTGGGAGGGGAAGTAAGGTTACTCTTCCAAACCTCTTAACTTTACTCCTAGCCAGTACATACTATGTTAGTGCCACTTCCTATTAGGAAGTAGAATTGCAAGCATATCCCAGTTTCCTACCTATCTCAAACAGCTCTTGTTTCTGGAGAGCCTTACCAAAGTTTTAAGATGTCTTTTCTTGCTACCATTCCTGGATGCACTTGTCTTTGCTGTTATCTTGAGTAATCTCAAGATTCAAAAGGGAAGATTCATCTCCCTACATCTCCTTGCCATTTTGGCCTGCCCAGTCTCTGCAACACATTCAATACAGGGTTCATCCACACTATGCTCAGTGCAGGTATGTGGAACCCCAGAAGTGTGACCAAAGGAACCTAGATGGATGATGATACTGGGGAGGGGAAGGAACCTTAAAGAGTCTGGAGGTGAATTTTAGACTCCATTGCCTTGTTGATGTTAACTTTTCAGTTTGTTCCCCTCCAAATAGTGAAAAAGTCTCTGTAACACAGCTATCAGAATTGGAGAAAAAGACTCTTAGATCCATTGCTCACATGTAAAGAGAGCATCTTCTATAGTGTATAGTTAGAATTATCTTGAATCCCTAAAACTACATTAACAAAACTTCCTTTCTGTATTACCCACAATTTCTTTTGCCCTTCGTGTATGTTTGTCTTCATGCAGTCTGTATATAATTTGGGTTCTCTCTGCCATGCTCTCGCTTTTCCACATGAATTGAGTGGTGACTGGTCTTTGTTGCCCTAGCTCTCTCTTCCATGTGAAGTGAGTGGAGAATGTTCTCTGTGTTCTCTAGCTCTCTAGTTAAATATTAATAAATCTCTATAAATATTATACAACCTTTGGAGATATTGAATATTAATTTTAAAATCCATAATAGATAATGAGTGACTATATTCTATCATGCTTATTATATTTGCTATAAGATTTAGTTTTGTTTTTTAAGTTTATATTTTAAGTTAATCTATAATGTTCTGTTATGCTATGTCACTTTCTGTTACTGTGTTTTGGCTATTAGCTATATATATATGATATATATATATTATATATATATGATATATATTATATATATAATTTTATATATATAATATATATAAAAACAGTGCAACAGAATATACATATACATATATGTATATTCTGTGCATATGTATATTCAGTGCAACAGAATATACATATATATATATATATATATATATTCTGTTGCACTGTTTTTATTTGTACTATCCTATGCCTGGACTGGAGAAAATACCAGTCCATAAACTAGTTGGACAAAACCTTTGGGGAAGCTGATGTGCTTCTTATGATTTTGGGAATTTTAGTATTCCTTTGAATGTGCTTTACCTGCTGTACTACTGTTTTAAAAAGCAACTTAGTGAAAATCACATACACTCACACTGTGGATCATGGCCAAGTTAAAAATGAAATGGATCTCATTTTTTAGTAAGAAACCTCTGTATTGTGCCTCTCCTTGGCAAACACAGTGTGTCACTGATTGTGAACTATATATTTTTTATTTTTTTAATTTTATTATTGTTTTTCCTTATATGCACAATAGATTTGAGTTTTCTTTTTTCTCTTCTTTTTTTGTACTTGAAGCACATGTTACCAGTATTAATGTTTTTTTTTTTTATTTTGCACTAGGATAAGTTTTAAATGTCCATTTGCCCTAATGCCAATGCATACCCAAAAGCTTTAGACTATGAAAACCTGCCATTGATTGTTAAATGCTATGGGACTTTGGTTAAGGATTGTGTCTGATTCCAGGAGAAAAGATCACAAAAGAGCCATTACACAGTGCCAAGGAATAAAAGGTCAAGGAGACTAATCAATCCTGGTGGGATTGATTAGATTCTATGACAAGACAGGGGACTTAAACTTATTTTGGGGTTCGAGGAAGCAGCTGTTTGCAGCATCAGACCCCAGGACTCTAAATCCCAGCTTCTAAATCCCAGCTTCCCATGTTCCTTCTCATGCTACATACTAGTACTAACGTAGGGAGGATAAAGTTTGTGTGTAACCCCACCCCTCTCACTCTTTTCCCCTGATTATAGCTGGGAAAGCAGGCTTTATGCCAGGCAGGAGAATCTACAAACATGGGTTTATTTTTTGTTAGATAATTAGGTTTGAACTTTTATTTCTTTTAGGTTTTTTTTCTACTTCAAGTGATTATTAATAAACTTTATAAAATATAACACTTAGCGTTATTGGATATTAATTTAAATCTTACACCTCTTCCCAGAAACTGGAAGACTGAATTTGAAAAAGGACAATCTAATCTGAAGAGCCAGAGAACCACCCTTAGGTACTCTAGAAACTCCTAAATACAAAGAATGAGTTTTAAATGAATTAGATTGCTCCTTTCCCAAGGATTTAGTTTCATTAAATACAATGACCCCTAAGCAACTGTATTCACCTCTCTATCATTCAAAATACGTGGGACTAGACTAAAGCACCTTTCCCAAATATCTGTGACCATGGGTACCTCTTAGTTCCCAGGCATTTGTAAATTCACAAACCATCCCCCAGTTTTCTCCCTAAAAATCTATATGAGCACCTTGCATTCTGTGGTCATTGGAAGTCTCAGAATTGAAATTCTGTGCTGTCTTCCCAGATTAATCTGCCTTCCTCAATTAAAAACCCTTATAACTACTTTTGTAGTTCTGTGTTGTTTTTTTCAGGCTCTAACCATGGAACTACCAGCTGCCTCACAGTTTTTCATTTGTTTAAAAATGTTTCATTTTGTTATTCTCACTTGTTTTTACATCTCCTTTGTGTCTGAATGTGCCCCTCTCTCTCCTCTATCCAAAGGGCCATTTTGGGGGCCATAAATAAATAAATTTTAAAAGCAGCAAAACCAGCCCATACAATGGTATGTGATACTTTGAGCAATGCCTCAGTGACTTCTGGTTTTTAGTCCTTTCCCTCCTCCTGCTCCAATCTGTTCTGCACATTTTTTGTTCAGTCATAACATCTGACTCTTAATGACCCTATTAGGACTTTTTTTGACAAAGATACTGAAGTAGTTTGTCATCAACTTCTCCAGATCATTTTACAGATGAGAAAGTAGGTATCGAGAGAGGTAAACAGGGTTTAAGTGATTTGCCCAGTGTTGCCTAGCTAGTTAAGTGTCTGAGGCCCGATTTTGAACTCTGGAAGGCCCAGAGTATTCTCTGTACCATCTAGCTAGTCTATTCTGCATATCACTACTACTTTCATCTTTCTGAACTGGAGAATCTAAGAACTGTTGAATTGGAAAGAACTACAGCCTCCCTCTAGCATAATAAAAGTAGTCTGTCTACAACATAGTCAACAAGAGATCATCCCTCTAGTTTAGGATCAATGGCCTTGTTTGGATGTCCATTGTAATTTAGCTAAAACCAATTCCAGATACAGGCAGGATTTTAGAATCTGGCAGATTCAACTGGACGCCACTTCTGCACTCTGCTATAGGAAATGCTTCCATATGTCTCTGCTGCAAGAGAGTATTGTTGGGGTCAGAAGAGGAATCCCTGCCCTCCCTTGTTTGCAGACCTCTCCAAGAGAACCAAGTGGACCCTCAAGAACTGGGTCCTTCCTCCACATTTAACTTTCTTCTCCACCCTCTCAGAGGGCCAATATGCCTTTCAAAGGCCACCTCAGGAACAGTGTAGATCCTGAGCCAGTTACTTTCCTCCAAGGGCCAAAAGTTTTATAATGTTAGCCAGCAATTTATACTCTGTCACAGGTTAGTTTAGGAAGGCTCATTATTTTAAGCAGACAAAACATGCATTGACTGGTTACTTGAGAGATACAAGGTTATCTCAAAAGTTAGCTAATGGGATATGCAATTTACAGGCCCAATTATCCTCATTATTCAAGCAGGATTTAACCAATCGAAACAAAGATTGTTTCAATCCGATCTATCTGCATAATATTGTTCTTCAACCAATCAGAGGAGGTTATATATACTGCTCTTCACTTTCAATTTCTACACATCACTTATCACTTCTTATCTGTCACTTTCTACCTCATCTGGCAGATGTACTTCCCTGGGAGGAGTCCGTGCTATCTCTATTCCCCATACAAGACAAACTCAAGAACAATATAAACACAACTACAAAATACTTTTCACACAAATAAAGTCAGATCTAGTCAATTGGAAAAAAACATTAATTGCTCATGGGTAGGCCAAACTAATATAATAAAAATGACAATTCTACCTAAATTCATCTACCTATTTAATGCCATACTAATCAAACCATCCAAAAGTTATTTCCTAGAGCCAGAAAAAAATAATAAAATTCTTCTAGAAAAACAAAAGGCCAAGAATATCAAAGGAATTAATGAAAAAATATAAAGAAAGGTAGTCTAGCTGTATTTGGATCTCAAACTGTATTATAAAGCAATAATCATCAAAACAATCTGATAATCACTAAGAAATAAAGTATTGGATCAATGGAATAGATTAGGCACTTCACAGATAGTAGTAAATGACTATAGTAACCTAGTGTTTGATAAACCCAAAGATTCAGTCTTCTGGAAGAAAAATTCACTATTCAACAAAAACTGCTAGGAAAACTGGAAACCAGAATGACAGAAACTAGGGATAGACCAACATCTAACATCATATACCAAGATAAAGTCAAAATGGATATATAATTTAGAAATAAAAGATAATATCATAAAAAAATTAGGGGAGCACAAAATAGTTTACCTGTCAGATCTATGGACCAAACAAGACATAAGAGAACACAATGAGATGTAAAATAGATGATTTTGACTACATTAAATTAAAAGGGGGTCTGCAAAAAGAAAACCAGTGCAACCAAGATTAGAAGGGAAATTTAAAAATAGGGGGGAAAGTTTTACAGCAAGTGTAAATGTTCAAGAGGATGTAGGAAAATTGAGACTTTAATATACTTTTGATGTAACTGTAAACTGATGCCACCATTCTGGAGAGCAACATGGAACCAATCTCAAAGAGTCATAAAACTTTGACCTGGCACCCTATGAACAGGATAATAATTAAAAAAAAAAAAGTAGAGAGGCTTAAATGAAGTGATACAAAGTGAATTAAGCAGATCCAGGAGAATGTTACTGTACAATAGTAAAAGGATGGTTCCTGCACAGGTGTTGGTCTTCTTGGGAAGGATCTCGGATAAGATTAACAGGGTACTTAACATTTGATTAGGTCTGTTAGCCCCACCTAAACTGGAATCATCAAGTACTTTAAGGTCTGTTGTTCAGCCTGAAATGGGTGAGCCTGGGACTTCCCTGGGGGTGAGTTCTCAGAGGACAGGGGCAAAATTGGGGCCTTCAGATTTCAAGTTGACACCTGGAAAGTTTTTTATAACCTACTCAAGAGATTATTCTTACAATTGTCCTCTTCCCATTTCTATGACCACTATATTATGGCACATTTATAAAGGTGTTGACATCCTCTGGGTTCAAATTCTAGTTAAACTTTTACTAAATCAATAAGTATTTATTCACTACTTACTATATGCCAGGCACTGCGCTAAACACTGGAGATATAAAAAGAGTCAAAAGACAGTCTCTATCCTGTTGACCTGGAAAAACACAGCACTACCAACAGCAGTTATAATGACAGAACAAGGAGACAAAATTAAGAAAATTACATAGAACAATAGCACTGAGATTAGAATCTGGAAGCCCCAGCACTGAAACTTCCACTGAACTACCGAAAAGGGGGTGATTAAATAGAGTTTGGAAAAGGGAAGAGCAATAACTAGGTTAGAGCTAGCTAGGAACAAACAAGATAGCCAGAGCTAAGGCTTCTTTAGTTTTAATTGTCCTTCTTAACTTCAGCCCTCTGACTCCTGGAAAAGAGGCAAGATCAGTGAATTCGTGGTCAACTAACAGTCATTATTTGCCTTTTGTTTTCTTTGTTTTAACATTCTGGAAAAGTCATAAGGAGATTCCCTAAAAATTAAGTCATCAATCTTCAAGAGTTTATAATCTAATGGAGAGACAACAGGAAAACTATTATATTCAAACAAGCTATAGAAAGAATAAATGGAAAATAATTAAAAGAAGAAAGGCATTAGAATTAGGAAGATTTTGGACTCTTTACAATAAAAACAAAAGGAACACTGTTAACTTTAAAACTCTTGAATAGGGGGCAGCTGGGTAGCTCAGTGGATTGAGAGCCAGGCCTAGAGATGGGAGGTTCTGGGTTCAAATCTGGCCTCAGACACTTCCCAGCTGTGTGACCCTGGGCAAGTCACTTGACCCCCATTGCCCACTCTTACCACTCTTCTGCCTTGGAGCCAATATACAGTATTGACTCCAAGAGAGAAGGTAAGGGTTTAAAAAAAAAAAAAAACTTGAGTACTAAGCAGTTTGCTATTAGTTGTTATTATTAAAAATGATGAGGGTCGAGATCAAAAGGAAGAATAGTATTTTAATAAAAGCCATGCTGATAGAGATAAACTGACCACGCGCCTGTAAGAAACCTATTCCAACCTCACCTCAGCCATTTACCTTTTTTTCTCTCCACGCACACAGGTAGCTAAAGAGGAAGTTCCAAGTCACTTCCCCCTATTTTAAAAACCGTCCCTCACCTTGAATACATAATCCAAAACAGGAAACCCATTAGGGATCACGGAAAATGTAGTTCCAAGTATCCCAAGTGATTTTAAATGACACATAACCCCCCTGAGATCCGTTGAAAAAGACTGGTCTTTTTCAGTGGATCTTAAACCAAAAGAAAAGAGAACAAAAGCTAGCCGAGTTGACAAAAAGCCAATTTTGGGGCAGTACCCAATGGCATAAGAGTGTCCATTCAAAATAAATGCATTCAATTCATTCAACTCCCATAGTTCAGATCAACTGCGCCCCAAAGTTCAAATTTGGGTCTTCATGATCCAGTGAAGGCTCTTCAGGCATCTTTTGGTGCCTCCACCAAACAGGTTCGTCATCTGGATTCTGGGGGGATGGTACAATCCTTATCCTGAAATTATTCTCAAAGAATTTAAACTTTACATTATAGATTACAAAACATACATTTTCTTCTGAGAATTAACATTACCCACCCTGAGGTTACTTCTAAAGGAGTAAAAATTGACTTGCAATATAGATTATAGTTCAGACATTATGATTATAAAAACTTAACACACACACCCCTGAGGAAAATTTTAAATGACACATAACTCCCCTGAAAAGGTCAGCCAAGGATGCATGGCTGAGTGAGTCACGGGGGTGCATGAAATCAATTGGCAAAGGAAATAATAAAAAAAATAAAAAGAATAAAATTCAAAAAAAGAGAAAAAATTAACTTGTGAATGAAATGTAAAATGTGCAAAAAAAAAGTAAGGAAAATAAACTTAGGTCTTTGAACCAAGGCCTAATTAAATTGATTTAAGTAGTTTGCAATTACCCATTCAGGGCCAGGACTACAGAAAAATTGTCATTTTCTCTCTATATATATAGAAGAATAAGGGAAATGCCTTTCTTTGATCTGATTTTTCCCTGCACCTTCTCAGGGAATGAGCCATTAAATGATAGCCAATCTTAGGTGCTTCACTAGGAATTTAAGTTGAAGGGACCCACGTCCTCTAAAGTTTTAGAAAAGACTGGTACTCCAGGACTCAAACCCCAATTTTCAAGCCCTTCAAGGATTGGCATAGAACTCCTGCAATTCATGAAGATTCTCAGTCAAATCTCTGTAACCATGTAGCTCAGCACTTCTCCTGGAATCAGAGAGGCATTAAATCACAATCCCATAGTCTCAAGGCTCTTCAGGTGTTTGCATGAAGCTTATATGGCTGTAAAATAAAAAAAAGATAAATAATGATTATATATGTACTTCCAGTACAAGATGAGAAAAAGGAAAAATCAATTGCTCTAATTAAAAAAATGTTTTTTAAATCAATATATATATATGTATATATAGCTTAGAACTAGAGGGTTTTGTTACCCAAAAATGAGATTTTCTCATTCAAATAGAGTACCATATTTCTAATAACACATTTTAAAACAATAAACAATGATGTAAAAAAAAATCATATACTTGTTACAACTTGTAAACCTTGGCTAAGAGTTTCTCAACAAATTCTGTTACTGCTTCCATATAAAAATCTGATATTAAAAAAACCTTCTGGTCTAAATTATCTTCAAGAATTCTAGACCCTTCTGATAAAAGAGGCTAAAACATAGACTAATATAAAAAAAATATAAGACAACAATTCTTCACAATAAAATATATAAACCTTATCCTTTAAGACAACAATTCTTTAAAATAAATACATAAAAACCTTATCATTTATACAGAAGGGAACTAAGCATCTAAAGTAAATTTTTAAAAGACCTCTCATAAAATTACAATTTAAATCTCAAGGCAAGCACCAAACTCTCCAAAATTGAACACAATTAAGGCAATTTATAACTTTAAAATGTGTAAGATGTTCAAATGGTATGAGAACACAGCATTGTTTATGATTACAGTAAAAATGAAACCTGAAATAAATTAGGAAATATAATGAGTATCAGATAACAAGCTGGTCAAAACCTCTTACCAGTTCTAATAGATTTTTCTCATTATTTGGGAGTTACAATAAAATCACAAACAGAATTAATCTAGCAACCACAAACTTCATTAACTTAAAATGATTCAGTGCAATAGGAAAATCAACGAAATAAGCAAGATTAATTTACAAAACTAATTAGCAAAATATAGTAAGATGCAGTCTCTTTAAAACAGAAGTAAAACTCATTCATTTCTGAGGTTTAAAAGTTCACCCCTGGTTCAATTTAAGGTTCTTTTGATTGAGTTCTGCTGAGTTTAAGGAGTTTTTTGTTTTTGTTTTTAATTTCAAAGTTCTGAGCAGCTATGGGGGTGAATAGGCCATGCAGCACGATAGTAATCACTAGTTCAAGGTTCAGACGCTAGGTCCACGTGGGTGCCGATCGTGGGCTCGGGGCTAGAGAAAAGCTTAGGTCAGTTTTGTAGAAAATCCCACGTGTAGAGCTTGTGGGGGTGGGGGTTGCCTAAATTAGGTCTTTAGAGAAACACGTGGAGGGCTAGAATGCAGGTCATTACCAAGGGGGGGGGGGGGGACAATACCAAATCTTTAGCAGCAGCCAAAGAAGTTCTCGGCAAGTCAGGACTGGGTGGCAGTTAAAGCAGCAGCTGGGGGGTCATCGCTGTTGGGGTTCAGGGTTCTGGACTCCAGCAGCACCAGCGGCAGGATCGGAGAAGTGGTGTGCTCCAGTGAGTCAGCAAAAGCGGCAGAGATCAGAGTAGGCAGGAACGTGAGGCAGTGGTCTGTACCGGCGGGCCCAGCAGGGATATGAGGCAGCAGTAAAATTGGCAAAGATCACAGGCACTGGGGACTGGCATTTTGGTTTTAAAGCCAAAAGCCAGAATGGGCTGGCCTTACCTCCCAAGGTGGTTTGGGCTGGACTGGCTGGCTGAGTCCCGCCTGAGGCAAAAACGTGCTGTTGCTTTTAGCAAAAGCATGGCGAGGAAAGCCACTTTCCTTTTTTTAAAAATTGGCCAAAAAAGCTGAGCAAGACGGCCAAAAAACAGGCATGGCTCTCTTTAGGCTATCTGGAAAATTGAGAGTTCGAATTTCGACCTTCTGGTTTGCCAAACTGTTATTAAAAATGATGAGGGCTGAGATCAAAAGGAAGAATAGTATTTTAATAAAAGCCATGCTGATAGAGATAAACTGACCACGCGCCTGTAAGAAACCTATTCCAACCTCACCTCAGCCATTTACCTTTTTTTCTCTCCGCGCACTCAGGTAGCTAAAGAGGAAGTTCCAAGTCACTTCCCCCTATTTTAAAAACTGTCCCTCACCTTGAATACGTAATCCAAAACAGGAAACCCATTAGGGATCACGGGAAATGTAGTTCCAAGCATCCCAAGTGATTTTAAATGACACATAGTAAAGCCTGAAGTCTCAATTTCCTCCCACCTAATCTTCTGGGATTATTTCTTCCCATGACCACCCAAAGGCTGTCACAGTTCTCATTGTTAAAAAGATTAAAATTATCTTGTCTCAGACACTTCCAGCTCTGTGCCCTTGGACAAGTCACTTAAACCTCATTGCCTAACCTTTACCAATCTTCTGCCTTGGAACCTGTTAACTTTGAAAAAACACAGAACTATTAAAGAGTCATAAAAGCCACTCTTTAATTAAGGAAAAGGGGGAACAGGGCTGATTAGGCCTCCACTCAGAGCCACGTGCCATGTGCCTTATGTAGAGTCCCAGGATTGAACACTGCTTGCTCTGATTGTAGAAACCCCAAAGTTATGACACAGAAACTAAGCAAACACAAGCTAGGGACTCCCCAATCAGGATGGCTCCAAGAAACCTAAAGTTGCTAACAGGTCAGGATGTCTTAGAGAAATCCATGGTCACCAACAATAGGGTGTTATTAGGCTCCCAAATGTAGCATAAAAACCCTACGTGCTTGGGGAGACAGCCAAAAACCACTAACTACAAAGGCTACTTCAAGAACTATAGGGTGCCCCTGAGTCTGCAGATACCCACCACCTTTCCCGCCACCCCAAACATATATAATCTTTACTCTGACTATGCCCCCCCCCAACTCCTTTGCTGAGCTCCCCTAGCGTGCACTAGAAATAAAGACTTCCCTTTGCTTGGATTGCATTGTCTCCGTGTGCTCCTTGGGTGGCAATCCATTCGGACCCTAACATATGGGGGCTCGTCCAGCGCTAGATTCAACCTCCTAAGGACCACCGGGTCAAGGGAAGTTCTCTCCCAGATTTCGTGACGACTTCCAGAGGTGAGCAGTGTGTCTGTGCAGTGTGACTGGTTGTATGATTGTGTATGGGAGGAAGTCAGACTCTGGCTGGACATACAGCTTAGGGGGACATCCTATGCCAAGTCCTCAGGCAAAAGTCCGATTCCTCACCTGTTTCTGATTCTGGACCGGCTAGACATTTCCTGTCTTCCGCGAGAAAGTCAGGAAGCAAATCGATTAAGATGGGTGGGTAGGAAGTTGTCTGCAAGGTCGGAGACAAAGATACGGAGCTTCTATACGGAACTTCAGGGGGTTGGAGGCCCCCTGTCTACCGGGAAATAATTAGAGAGAGTCCAGAGTTTGAGCCTATGGCAGAATTAAATTCCAGGAAGTCCAGGGTTTGAGTCCCTGGCAGGATTAGACCCCAGGAAGGCCCATAGTGGCCCCACTATGGGCACAGGGAAAGCAAAGGGCACTGGGTCCTTTTGGAAGGACTCCAGGAATGAGGGGTGGAGCCCCAAGCAAGCTCCCACCCTGACTCAAATTCTGTGTGAATTCACAAAAAAAGAGGACACCAGGAAAAGCGTACTTCATAGGTAAGGCAATCTCTAAGAAACAGCAAATTTAAAAGTGACCAGAAATTTTTCCTCTCTGCCCCCCTTTTTTAGAAGTGGCTGGCTCTCTCTCTCTTTTTGCTTCAGCTAGAAAAACCAGTTCTGTCGTAATTTTTTTTCTTTCTCCTTTGGAAGGAGTCCAATTGGTGATGGCCACAGACAATGTAAAAAGTTTTAACAATTTTCACTTAACTAAATCAATCTTTCCAGCAATGTGGCATACCTGGAATTATTCAGGCAGGTATCAGAGTCCCACTTCATAGAAAAGTGAAAAAGCAAAAGTGTATTTATTTTAGGATATCTATTGAAGCATGAAGAAAAGTGATTAAGAAACAAAATCCATCATATGTCGGCCAGCTTCTTGCTAAGAGTTAACCCTTTTCTGACTCATTCTTTTTCACAGAATTCTTTAGTCATGGAGATATGAATTGCAACAATTGATCTTTTGCTAGGATGAAAAGAAGAATCTAGCTTATATAATTTATATTTTATATTTGTCAGAGTGTTTGTGATATGCCCAGGAAATGTGTCCTTGATCAGTCTGTGTGTTGTTATATGTTGTTTCCCTGTGATCACAATGGGAGGGTTACAGGTTGGGAAAAATAAATCTCTCTCTCCTTCATTCGTTCTGGAGGAATGAGGAAGACAGACAGAGGTGTTTGAGAAATTCAGAAAATAACATCTTAATTTCTAAACTCTAAGATAATTTAATTGGTTAAAAGAAATCTTATTCTCTGCTCTTATTAAGGCAAGAGTTAAACAAACTAATCTGTCAAACATTTCTCCTTCCATTTCTCACTGGCCATGAGAAAGGGAACATAGAAATCAAAAGACAGAAAAAGGGACAAATTTGATCCCATCACCAAATTCTATCAACAGGTTAAGTACTGAGACATATATCTAATGAAAATTACAAAATATTCTAAAATGCAATCTAAGAAAAACTTATTCAGACATAAAGCAATGATTCTGAGTTGTGTACAAAAGTATAGAAGTGCAGCTTAACTTTCCTAGCTAGCCAAAAAAAAAAAAAAAAACCATCAGTCTTGCTCAGTGCTTAACCAAGAAAAAGATTCTTTAAACAACCATGAATTCAACCTAACATTAATCAAACTGATGTTAGTGAAAAATTTAACTTAAAGATTATTAGAACAATGCAATTGGCTTACATTTCAAAATTAGACCCCTTTAGACAGAGACTGGTCTGTGAGAAAATTATATGTTGAGAGCAAATCATCCACGCCGCCCCAGTTCAGCAGGAAGTAGTTATGAAAAGCTAAAAAACATTGCCCATTCTCCCCAAAACTCATGAACCTTTCTCTACCCATTAGAGTACATATTTGCTAAGGAACTGAATAGGTACGGATGGTATAGTGTAAATTCATTGACTACTACTTAAAAAATGGAATTTCAATTAAATTTAAGAATGCACAAAACTTATATTGAAAAGCTATCTATTAGGACTTGCAGTGGGTGAAATACAGATTTGAATGATCAGACTTACCAAAAATGCTTATCAGACTGAATTTGAGGCTTACAAAATATAAATTTAAAGTATATTAGAATTTAATATTAACTCATTAAAAGATGTGATATAATATAAAGAAGATTTTATGTGATCAAAAAATTTGGGTAAACATATGAGCATGTAAAATTGTTACTCTAAGATCTGTACCATCATATTAAGTAATAAGTAAAAATATAATTAACATTAGGGTTTCAAATTTTAGTAATTCAAAAATAATATATGCATTAAGAATCTAGTATATTATGAATATAAAAAATTTGGACAGCATTGTAATTTATTAGGATATAAAATTATTTTAAAAGTATGTGCAATGTATGAGAAGAAATTCATGATCTAAGGAATAACATGCAATTTGTTTAAAGAAAAAATATTATTATGGGTAAGAACAAACATGTAGAATAGCCTCATGTGAACAGACTCAGAGAGGTACAGTGACCAATCAAGCATGACTTGCCAGCTTAGCTCTGTAAAGTGAAAAAATGAACAAGAAGCTAATAGCAACTTTATAACATTTATAATGATTATGCAAAAATTCAGGTTTCCCTAATTCACCACAATTGGAGTATAAATTTAAAATAAAAATGGGAAACTGCAGATATTATAGAGAATAAAAGACAGTTAATAAAAAGAAAATATAGTTTGGAAATTTATAAAAAGCAAATAACATTTATTGTGACAACTTAAAATTAAGCCTTAAAGCAAAAGGGAGATTTTACTCCACAATTAGAAGCCTTTTTCACTTAAGAATTGATTTTAAGGGTTGAGGATTGCTAATGATTTTTGATATGGTACAATGTAATTTATTTATTGTGGCAACAAAAAAGTTGTAATATTGTTATTGAGAACTTATTCTAGAATTTAAACTTGGGATATTTCAAATGAGATGTTCTTTTAATATATATGCTGTCAGAACTAGCATGATACACAAGAAGTTTTTAAAGTGGTTAATCTATGCATAGGTTTTAATAATACAGGTACTAAGAATTTAGTATTTTTCAAAAGATGGAGTTTCTAAACAGTGTTGTATTTGACTAAGGTTGTATGCATCTAGACTATAAAGAGAATTAAGTTTTCCACCTGAATAGGTGAGGGATAAATGCTATGCAAACTGTATGAAATTAACAAGGAAAATTTGATCAGCCCAGGAATCTAATAGGGGGATTACATGCCATTAAATATAATGCCTTTCCTCTTTTTGCAATAATAGTAAAGGAGGAGAAGCCAGAGGAAATAAGAGTAATGGATAAAGAAATAATAGGTGTGAATTCTAGTACAAAATAGACACAAAAAAATGGTAAATCAGAATAATATTGATCAGCTATGTAGCAATGTTTTGAAGTAAAAGGAAACTAAACTGGAGGTTCTATTATATTCTGTTTTAAAGAGAGGTTTGAAAGGAATAAGAGTAAATGCTTTGAAATTCATTTTGTTTGCATACTGAAAGATTGCTAAAGGACTTAAAGTTATTTGTAAGTTGTGGAGTTCAAACTAAAATCTGCTTCAGGAGATAATACAGCCCTGATTTATATTTACTATGGAGCTTCTCAAACAGCACTCCTGTTCCTTAATTCAGGTTTTGTGACTAAAGTGTGAGATGTTAATTATTACCAAAATATGTAAGAATAACTGAGTGATCAGCCTTGTAGGTATGTGAAATGCTTGTTTGAAGGAATGGAAAATTGTTTCTAGACTACTGCTTAGGAGATTTCTCGAAGCTGTAATGGGTAAGACTTGTATTTTAAGGAAGGAGAAGGCTTCTGGGATCTAATGGTGATACAGAGAATATTCTGTGATGGTTAGAGAGGCAATTCTAGGGCTCAACTTGGACTGGACCTCTTCTGACCATCTAAACTACTAATCTTTGAGAGGCACAGCGATGGCATAAGCCAGAAGCCCCATCACTACGTGTCCCTTGGACATGAGGAAATGTTTTCCCTGTCTACCTTTTTGTGACAAATTCCATAATCAGCACATGAGGCAAATTATAAGATTAAAGTTTCCATTTCTCCAAACAACCTATTAGGTTGATAATTGAAAATTATCAAATTGTTAAGGAACTTGCTTTGAGAAGTAGGTGAAGTTTAGTAATAGATGACTTGTAGCTTGCAGCCTTAATTTACCACAATTGAAGTTTGGAAATATAACCCAAAACTTTCTGGATTTCCTCCAGAATCTAGGAAAAAGAAATTTATCTGTAAAATATTGTTATTAATGTGAGCTTTGCAAAAGGGTATTCTGTAACAGAAACTTCACATGCCAACTCTACAAACAAGTTAGGAATCAAACTTCCTAAAAGGATCAATTCCTATCTGAGGATGATTTCTGGAGATGAAGTCTGTTGGCTAAGATACCCAAATGTTAAAGTTTAATATCACTTTCTATTGTACTAAATTTTCTCTCTTTATATCTGGTGTTCTAGCTTTTGCCCCAGTCCTAGGTTCTATGCTCCCCCTGGTGACCTGTGTCAGCCAGTCCAGGGAAATAGTCAAAGTTTCCAAGCCTTCAAAACCCTGGCACTCGCTGCAGACACGTCCCTGAAGACCCTGTGCCCACAGCTTCTCCTCCTCCTCTCAGGGATTACAGAAGGCTGAAACCATCACCCCATTCCCTTAGATATTTGGAGGAGGGGGAGATGACATAGGACATTGTACCACTCTAGTGTAGACATTTTTCAGGCAAACTACAGGGAGGAAAATTCCTTTGCTCCCACTATGTACCCTTACCTGACTCTGAGTCAAAGGTTTGACTCAGTTACTAGTAGAGGGGGAATCGAGGTGGGACAATGAAGCCTCCTGGGAATGGGCTGGAGAGATCCTGCAGGCACTTACAGGACAAAACTGCTCGACCTGGAAGGGAGCTGCATTGCCAGCACTACCTCTGAGCCTCTCCCCTTTGCCTTGTGCTCACAATCCACCCTGAGTGCCCATTCTCATCCCAGTTTTGGTAGGACTGGGCATAGGAAGCTTCTTCCATTGTTCTCCATGGCTGACTATGCTTATTTCCACAGTTCTAGGCCCCCTTCTCCTCCTATTCCTGCTCCTAAATATAGGCCCCTGCATGATTAACTGGCTGGTTGGTTTTGTGAGGAATGACTTTAATGCTATCCAACTTATGGTCCTGAGGCTACAATATCAAACAATTTCCCCCTTGGAATATGGTGAAACTAGTCCTTGGGAATGATTTCCCAAGGGAGAAGTGGGAAATGTAGAAACCCCAAAGTTATGACACAGAAACTAAGCAAACACAAGCTAGGGACTCCCCAATCAGGATGGCTCCAAGAAACCTAAAGTTACCAACAGGTCAGGATGTCTTAGAGAAATCCATGGTCACTAACAATAGGGTGTTATTGGGCTCCCAAATGTATCATAAAAACCCTATGCTTGGGGAGAAAGCCAAAAACTACTAACTACAAAGGCTACTTCAAGAACTACAGGGCGCCCCTGAGTCTGCCGATACTTGCCACCCGCTGAGTTTCCCACCACCCCAAACATATATAATCTTTACTCTGACTATTCCCCCCCCCAACTCCTTTGCTGAGCTCCCCTAGTGTGCACTAGAAATAAAGACTTCCCTTTGCTTGGATTGCATTGTCTCCATGTGCTCCTTGGGTGGCAATCCATTCAGACCCTAACATGGTCCCTGACCCCTGGAAGTGCTAGATGACTACTGCTCAGAAACAAAAGAAATTGGGGAACTTATATACTTTTGGGGAAGATCCAGGGGCTGGGAAAGATGATTGACATTACCATACTTGTAAGGATGGGATTTACAATCAAGCCTGGGAAAGGAATTATAGCCAGAGGCTGGGGGGGTCAGGGAAGGGGCTACTTACAATGGATACTAAAGGGTGGTCCCTGCCCAAGTGTGTCTTCCTGGGAAAGGGTCTGGATACTGGTGGGGAAGACTACCTAAGACAAAAGGGTATTTAGAATTTACCCTAGGGTCCATTATTCAGGCTGCAACTGCTAGCCTGGGATTCCCTTCAGAGTGGATTCTGGGTCTCCAACCTACAAGCTATTCCTAAAACTTGGGGTTCATCAGACCTCACTAGGCCACAAGTTTGGGGTCTCTAGATTCCACATTGACAAACCAACACTTAGTATTGATTCTAAGCAGAAGGTTATGGTTGTTTTGTTTTGTTTTGTTTTGTTTTTTAGTACAAAAGTACAACACTATGCTCATTCCTAAAAAGCGGCTTTTTGAAAAAAGCTTGGGATGCTTAGAGTTCCATCTGGTGTTTAATTCAGATGTACTCTGAACTAATTCAAACCCCTTGGCTGGATTTTGCCCATACATACAAGTCAATAATTCAAGTTAATGTCACATCACAGGCAACGTATTCCATACCTATTATTGTTATTGGTGCATATTATCTCTTGCGGCTATGTTTATCTTAGAAGAATGATTTTTCAGTGTTTCCGATTTAGGAGATAAATAGATCCTGTATTTTTTCTGTGAAAATGTCAAAAAATTCCTGGGTATCCTGTGTACCAAACGGACCTGTCAGAGCAATTTTCATCTAGGATAGTTTTGTTTTCATCTTTTTGACTCTGTGTCCCCAGAGACTAGTTCAAGGTGTTGTACCCAAATTTTAATACCTAACCCAGGTTCGTGGTGGGAGGAAGAATCACACGGACAATGCAAGATGCAAGAAGAGGCTCATTCTTTACTAGCAATAATAGCTAGGGTCGCTAGGCAGAGAGGCATGCCTGAACTGACACCTTGGAATTCTTAGTCGATGGTTTATATAGAAATGCTTGGGGAAGGGAGTTGGAACACACTTCATCAAGGCAGGGACAGGGAATCAGGAAGCACCTGAGGGCCATCCATCAAAGGGGAAAGGGGGGTGTTAGGGTCAGGGGTCAGAAAGCCTCTGGTAAGATATTTATGTCTTGGGAACTTTCTTGCCTGGAAGTTGATTTTAGGCCTGCAGGGGAAGATAAGAAAGACTGTACTGGGAAACTTTTGAGGCTGGGGGTTTCAGGAGACTGAACTAGGTGGGGGCCAGGAAGCAGCTTACTGAACAGGCTAGAAATAGTTCAGTAGTCTGATTTTTAAATCCAACAAAGGTAGGCACATAGTAGGTGACAATCTAATTTTATGAAATCCCAAATTTACCCTCATCCCATAGGAACTTGCCTTCAAGAAACCCCCTAGACTGATCCTTGTCCCAAACTCAGCTCTAAAACATCAAGCACCTATTGAGCACCCTGGACAGGAGTGGCTGGTGCAGTCAAATCTTAAGTATCCTTTTTGTCTTCTTAGTTTCTCTTATTGTATTTAGACCTCCCAGGTACCCTCTCCTCAGCCTATAACCTCTTTCTCATCCCACTACATAACCTTTGTCCTTCCTTTCATATATTCCCTAAGAGGTAAATATAACCTCAAGTTTTTTAATTCGATGGAAATTCCCTTTATTATTGTTTTCTCCCGGAGACAATGTTCCCAGAGTCTCAGAGCTTGGTAGTGTGTGTTGGCTCTGTGTGGAAATCATAAGAGAATTATCTTGTTCTGTTCTTTTGTAACTGCTTTGGTGGTTCTGTATTTTTTCAGGTGGATAATGGGTAATTAATAAATTCTAGTTGTTTGATGGTTTCACTGATGGGGTTAAATCATTCCAGACAAGAGCCCTGAAAGGCCTTGAAAGAAAAGACTAAGCAAGTCCTATTCAATTGTGGGCAGAAACCCAGAAAGACACCAAAAACTCTGGCTCCTCCTGCTTGGTCAGTGACTGAAACCCAAGTGCTCAAGGTTAGAGCGCCACCTGGTGGCTAATGCAGAGGCTACATGCCACTTGGCTCTCCCAAGTCCCATCCTTTAGTTCCTTCAACCTTGAGGAACACAAAACCACCAAAGTAGTTAGAAAGAGCAAATCTTTCATTAAGACAAAGGAGACAAAGCTCTGTCAGCCACCACACAGAGACATGCACAAGCTACTTCTGGACTCGGGGAACACTATCGCCAGGGAAATGCCCCTCCAAAGGGAAGTTTGCAAAGAAAGTTGGCAGGTCCAATGTCAAATGTGTGATCCAATGAGAGAGGCCAGTACATTAGATGGATTGGTAGCTTCCTTCAAGGGTTACCTGAGATGCCAACTCCAGGTACATTTCCTGATGTCTCTAGTTTGTGTTTGTGTTCTTCTTAAAA
Source organism: Gracilinanus agilis (assembly GCF_016433145.1). NCBI lineage: Eukaryota > Metazoa > Chordata > Mammalia > Didelphimorphia > Didelphidae > Gracilinanus > Gracilinanus agilis. The sequence goes on along the minus strand of NC_058135.1, from coordinate 288,351,247 downwards.
CTATATTACATTTACTAATCTGCATAAATGTATTCCCTGAAAGTATGTTAGCTCCTTTAAAGCAATACTGGGCTGGAATCAGGAAGACCTAAATTCAATCATTGAGCAAAGTTACTTAACCTCTATCTGCCAGTTTCCTTAACTGTAAAATGGGGGTCATAAGAGCACCTACCTACTAGGTGAGGTTCATATGAGATAATATTTTTTTTTATTTTTTAATTTTAATTCTATTTTTCAAAAATATTTTTCCATGTTTACACGATTATTTTCTTACCCTTCCTCAATCACTAACAAAGAAAGTTCATGCCCTAAAAGGCCACAAGCACTGCCCCACCCTGGGCAGTGCTAGGCAAATTGAAAGGCTGTGACTGATTATGAGATGTGATGAAGAGAGCTAATGGGTGGAGAAAACTGGATATAAGTAGGAGCCTGAGAGAGATTCACCCTCTTCATTTTCCTGAGCTCTTCATGCTTGGCTCTTCATTCTTTGCAATCTTTAGCCTAGGGAGTGTGAGTTCTAGTGGGATTCTTGGAAGTCTTGGCCTCATGTGTGCTGAAGGTTCTTGGTGGTTTTTCAGCATTTTTAGCTCTTCACATACAAGAAAAAACTCATGAAGGAAATAAAGTGAAAAATAGTCTGCTTCCATCTGGCATACTGTAAACAGGGAAATTCCCTTGCTCCTTTCTGTCCTTGTGACTCCTAACCCAACATCTGATAACTTCTGTAGGACCCTGAAAATATTATCATCTTTGAATCATCCTTTAGTTTGAGATGGATATAGAGATGCACCTCCAGGCTACAGCTTGATACCATTGGACTGTATTCTCGGGCATCCATCTGTCCCCTAAACTGTGAGGGTCTTCAGGCAGACCCTGGTCAGATGACTGAACACCCCACCAAATGCCTGAGTGTTTTCCACTCTAGAGTCACGTCCACACTGTGACACAGCATCACATACTCACTGTTGTAAAGAATATAAAAACCCCGGAACCAAAGCATTCTGGGAACAACCCCCCAGGGTTGTTCCACTCATGCTGTCTTGCTGGCCAATATTTCTACATTACTAATAAATCTCTCTTTTTACTTTTAAGCTAAGTTTTGGAGTCTTGCATTCTTGCAAAAGGTATCCTTCCCGAATCCAGGGTTCACCATTACACCCCACAACATGTGGATGTACCCCACAACACATCTACATTCAGACTCCATCAGTCAAGATGGAAACTAAAAATGGATGCAGCCCCCAGCCTGGCTTCAGCAAACTACCTGGGGAGGTAACTGGTACATTTGTACAGAAACATCTCAGAGAGCCTAGGAAGAATTAAACTTTGGGTTTTCCAAGGGCTTCCCAAAGCTGGCACCAATGAATCAGGGTTCAGGGTCATAATTTGCTTTTTTTTTAAATCTCAAATAGCTTCTTCAGAAGGTTTGCTCTATAACACTGAAATTCCAGGGATCTGCCCAAATTTGCATTCCATCCCAGTCGGGGTCCCACTGGAATGTCCCTTATTCATTGGGCTGCAAAGACCCATATGCAATTGGAGAGGAGAGGAGGGGACAGTGGCCCATTCATTTCCATAAAGTCAAGACTGAACAAAGCTTTTCCCCCTTCACAGGCAAATATGCTCCTTTCCTCCAGCCCTGGGCCTCCTGGAAGGTAACTAGGCAAGTCATTTCATTAGCAATACAAAGGCATCAAAGCCAAACAAACACTTCTCTTTCTAATGCTTTTTGTTTTTAATGCAATGGAGATCTATTTCCTCCTTTGGACTGCTAGGAAGGTAAATTGAGTTCTGAGGAAATCCTTCCAAAGAACTGGAGAGCAGCAAATATAACCTGGCTGGGAGGCTCTGAGACAACTCAGCTGCTGGGCCAAAAAGACAATGTACCCCAATTATCATCCCCTAGGTAAGCACTTAAACTCTTTCCCATTAGACTCACACAGTTTACTTTCCCTTCCCCCAAGAGTGGAAGGCTCCTCATCAGCTCTAAAGGTCTCACCAAAGGCACCAGAATCAGCAAAACCAATCCAGTTTTCCCCTTCTCCTAGAGGTCCATCCATATCAATGAGATCACTCTCTTCTATTTCACTGGGCAGCTAAGTAGTGAAGTGGATCCAGTGCAAATTAAAATTAAAATTAAATTAAAATTAAAAAATAAAAACCATAAAATTAAGTTTAAATTTAATTGCAAAACCAATCTTCCCAAGTTCAAATCTGGCCTCAGAAGCTTACTAGCTGTGTGACCCTGAGCAGGTTACTTAACCCTGTTTGCCTCAGTTTCCTCATCTATAAAATGAGCTGGAAAAGGAAATAGCAAACCAATCTAGGGAAATTTGCCAAGAAAATCCCAAATGGGGTCCCAAAAAAATCTAACACCACACTCAACAAAGTTCTATGCCAATCCTCATAACTATACCAATTGTTCTAAGACCAGTCTGACTCTGGCTGCTCTCCTGGTACTTCATATCCCAACAGTGGAGAAAAAGGAGACACTTGTGGATGGTTCAACAATTTTCTTTTTTAAGATTTACTTAGCAGAATGCAGTATTCAACAAAGATAAGCCCTGAGGACACCTCAGCTGACTCAGCTGAAAGAAGCTCTCTAGCATGAGTTCCCTATTGTTCTCTCCCAGCCAAGCATCCAAGAACACTGGGAGCATCTTGTACCTACCTATTTTGTTCTCAGGTGAGTGAAAAGCCATGTCAACAACTGGAGCTTTGAATCCTGAGCCATTCAAGTCATGATCATAATCATAATCATAACAGTAGTAGTAGTAGTAGTAGTAGTAGTAGTAGTAGTAGTAGTAGTAGTAGTAGTAGTAGTAGTAGTAGTAGTAGTAGTAGTAGTAGTTAACCTATTACTGTTCAATAATAATAATAGCTAACCTTTATATAGTGTCTACTGTGTGCCAGGCAACGGGCTAAGCATTTTACAGTGATCTCAACTGATTCCTAGTAACATAAAAGTTACATACTTTTAGTATCCCCATATTATGGATGAGGAAACTGAGTCAGACAGTGGCTAAATGACTTGCCACACAATTACAAAGAAGCTCATGCTGGATTTGAACTCCAGGCTTCCTAATTTCAGAACTGGTGCTCTAGTTACTACACCACCTACCTGCCATTTCCCAAGGATGGTTTTAATACCTTTTAAGGGAAAACTAACCCATCATGCATGGAAGAAAGAAGTGGCTCTTGTTCCCACTACAATTAGCAGCAATCAGGGCAGTAATCACTGGCCACAGACATGAGGACTCTGAGATATAACATTAGAAGAATCAAGCCCAACCCCTTGGAGTTACCTAGAACCCTGGGAGGGTGGGGTAGGAGTGGGGAAGGTAATTGAGTTCTGGGGAACCAACCTTCTAGTTAAAGCTAGGGTTAAAAGAGTAGCTCCAAGATGCATAGGAAATATGGGAGATCCTGGGTTTAATTCTGGTCTTGGATACTTCCTAGGTAGGTGACCCTGGGCAAATCACTTAACACTCATTGCCTAACCCTTACCACTCTTCTGCCTTGGAACCAATACACGGTTTTGATTCTAAGACAGAGGTAAGGGTTTGTTTGTTTTTTTGTTGTTTTTTTTTTAAGGATAAATAGGAGATAATTAAAAGAAAGCAAGTACTGAAATTAAGAGGAAGAGGTTAGAATTCTCATAGAAGGTGGAATCTTAGTTGGAATTTAAAGGAAGCCTGTAATTGGAACAGAAAAGGGAGAGTGTTCCTACCATGGGAGGCAGCCAGAGAGAATGTCTGGGGCCTTGAAATGAAAGGTCTTATTTATGGAATAGCCAAGAGGCCAGTGTCACTGGATCAAAGAATACAGGATGGAAGCAAGGTATAAAAAGGTATGTAAATGGAATTAGCTTACCCTCATTCATTCTTTAGCCACCAGAAATAATGTCACCCCACCCAACTTAGAATTAAGTGGGGAAGGGGCAGCTGGGAAGCTCAGTGGAGTGAGAGTCAGGCCTAGAGACAGGAGGTCCTAGGTTCAAACCCGGCCTCAGCCACTTCCCAGCTGTGTGACCCTGGGCAAGTCACTTGACCCCCATTGCCCACCCTTACCACTCTTCCACCTATGAGACAATACACCGAAGTACAAGGGTTTAAAAAAAAAAAAGAATTAAGTGGGGAGGGGGAGGTCTGTGACACACATGTGTTAGTAAATGACAAATCAAAAACAAGGGACTGCCCCCTGGGCAGTCCAAAAGAGTATTGAGGCTGCCATTCGTCCAAGTGAAACTGGAGGTGGACACAGGAAGAGACGAAAGATGCCATCTTTTAAATATGATGGTAACTTCCTGTGGAGAGCTTTTGGTGCTTTGGACTTGATATGGAAGGAGCTCTGGTGAGACCTCAGATGGCTTCCCTTTGAACTGTCACGTGGCTAAGTTAGGCTAACTCTCTTTCCTTTTTCCTTTGGTGTTTCTGGAGGCTCCAGCCTCAAGGAGGCCTCTCTTCTTAGAGGAGACCTTGTGGCGAGAAGCCTTATTTAATTCACCTCTGTGTCCCCTCTGCTGGGGCCTCTAAATCCCTGCCTGGTTCAGGCCTCTGGTCTGGGCCAGAGTTTTTCTCTCTCTCATTTTCCCTACCTTCAACCATAAAAATCATCCTGACTTGGGTCTCTTATTTTGAAATTGAGTTAATCGATTTCTGGCAACCAACTTTAAATATCAAGTCCAACCCTAATAATTCCCCTTTTTCCCCCTCTTACAAAGGCCAGAAAAGTAGAAAGGGGCTGGTCTATGAAGGACTTTGAATGTCAAATAGAGCCTTTTGTATTTGATCCTGGAGGCAACAGGAAGCCTATAGAATTTATTGATTAGCGGAATGGCATGATTGGACCTAAATTTAGGAAAATCACTTTGAAGGATGGACTGGAGTGGGGAAGAGATTTGTGTCAGGCAGACCCACATGCAGATGTTGCAACAGTACAAGCATAGGGTGATGAGGGTCTATACCAGAAAGGCAGCAGTCAGCAGAGAGAAGGGGGCATACACGAAAGATGTTACGAAGTGATGAAGGACCAGCCTTGGCAACAGATCAGGTATAAGGTTGACATGTAGCTAGGAGTCAAGGATAACTCCTAGGTTAGGAACCTGAGGAATAGGAGGGTAGGGGGTCCTCTCCAGCAATGGAGAAGATAGGATGGGAGGGAGCTTCGGGAAGAAGCTCATGAGTTCTCTTTTGGACATACCGAGTTTCAAATGTCTGCCAGACAATGGGGTCTAGAGGAAGGCTCCCAGGGTCCTGGGTAAGTCTCCGTGGAGAAGTCATTGGAAAACATGGACATGTCACACAGAGGTAAAAGAATGAATGGAGTCAATCCCAGATTCATGACTGTATCAAAGCCTCAGAAGATAGCAAATGGGAAAATGATTCAAAGAACAGTTCCTTTGGTGGTCTAAAAGCACAGCTGAAGACGTTCAGCGTCTCTTATGTAAGAGTCTGTGGGATAAATTCCTGCAAGATGTTAGTTCCAGGAAAAAATGACTCTAGACCAAATCATGTGCTTCCTTCAACTTAGCAGTACACAGTGGAACCAGGGATATTTGTTGCCTACCCGGTGTGGGCCTCTCAGAAGCCCAGAACCCAGCTGTGCTAACTAACTCATCTGGGAGCTGATGCGTTTCTGCACCAGGTATCTGGTTTCCATCTGGCTTCCCTCTCTCTTTGTCTTTCAGAGAGGCTTAAACTCTGCATACTCTGCTTTTGGAAGCAGCCGGGGCAGAAAACCACCTCTGAGCCTTAAAGCTGGGAGGTCCAAGAGCCAAGTGAAAGAAAGCTGCCATTCGGCTAACCTGCGCAGGGAGCGCTCCCAGGATCTTTGTGGCAGTCACCAAGTTCTTTAGAGATATATGAAGTTTTATGTTGATGGAGAAGCCAACGAGCAGACTCTAAGAGGAACCCAATAGGATAAGATAGAGTTAAAAAGAAATAGTTTTAATCCAAGACCCCGACATGGTGAAGCACTTCTTCCTCTAGAAATGAAGGCCCTTCCAACTGAGAGGAAGCCTCCTGAAGAGGGAGGGAGCAAGAACTGGTGTTAGAGTCAAAGGATCTTAGCTGGACTCCTAGCCCTCTGGGTCTCATTTTCTTACCTATAAATAGAAGAGGTTGGACTAGATGACTCTTTTCTAAAACCCTTACATTCCATTAGAATCAATATTGATTCTAAAGCTGAAGAGCAAGGACGGTTAGGCAATGAGGATTAAATGACTTGCCCAGGGCCATTCAGCAAAGAAGTGTCTAAGGCCAGATTGGAACCCAGGAATTCCCATCTCTAGGCCTAATGTTCTATCCACTGGGCCACCTAGCTGCCTCTGGACTAGATGACTTTGATGGTGGCTGCCAAATCCAAAGCTAAAAGGAGGGACTCTAGATAACATCCAAGCACCCCTCTCATTTTACAAGTGAGAAAACTGAAATCTAGAGAGGAAGGAAGGAAGGAAGGAAGGAAGGGAGGGAGGGAGGGAGGGAGGGAGGGAGG
>NC_058135.1:288287527-288339864 GCF_016433145.1 Gracilinanus agilis | reverse complement strand
AAGAAAGAAAGAAAGAAAGAAAGAAAGAAAGAAAGAAAGAAAGAAAGAAAGAAAGAAAGAAAGAAAGAAAGAAAGAAAGAAAGAAAGAAAGAAAATGCTGTGGTCCAGGACTCACCTTTTCTCCATTGCATCAATGGTCTCCACCAGGGGCAAGTTGCGAGTCTCCATGAGAAAGCAGATTGTCACCCCAGCTAAGATGGCAGTAAGCCCAAAGATCACAGGGGGCAGGGTGCTGTGGTACTCTCCCAACATGGAGACCAAAGGGGCTGCCATGCCACCCAAGCGGGCATTCACAGAAACGAATCCCATACCAATCTGCCTGACAGAGCAAAGTCAACAAGGTAAATGGTGGGTTAACAAGCCAAACTCCAAGGGTTCAGAGGGACATAGAATGGAGGTGAGTCCTGAGACCCTGGAGGATGAAATTAGAGATCAGGGCCAAAAAGTGACAGTTTGGAGCTTGAGGTCAAAATCCTCCTTCACCACACTCACTCAAACTCTGAATTTCCCTTGGTCACCATTTCCCATCCTCCCAGATCTATTTTTGTCTTATCCCTCCTAAACCTAAACCTTGTAGTCTTCCCATTGACTACAAACCTTTCTCCTCTGCCCCTTCTCATTCATCTGTCACCTTCCTCTGGTCTTCTATTGCTTTCTTCATAGCCTTGACTTGGTAGTTGATCAGGTCAACTGATCTGGCCTCTGCCTTTAAGAGTCCCTTGGGGGGCAGCTGGGTGGCTCAGTGGATGGAGAGCCAGGCCTAGAGATGGGAGGTCCTGGGTTCAAATCTAGCTTCAGACACTTCCCAGCTGTGTGACCCTGGGCAAGTCACTTGACCCCCATGGCCTACCCTTAACATTCTTCTGCCTTGGAGCCAATACACAGGTATTGACTCCAAGCCGGAAGGTGAGGGTTAAAAAAAAAAAAAAAAAAAAGAGTCCCTTGGCTTCTTGTATGTATTCCTACCATTTTGTACCCTGACAACCCTCAACATTAGGTCATTCCTACCAGCCAGTTCTCTATTCCATCTCTTGCTATCTAGTTATTAAATCTGGTTCCAGCAAAGCTGCTCAAGGCCCGAAGCTGCTCTCAGTGCCCCCTTGGGCAAAGCCTCTATCACTCTACCCTAGTTATGGCTCTGAACTTTCCTGAAACGGATCTTTCACAACTTGCCAGGGATCTCTTACCTATGAAATCTGGCAACCTTGGCTGGGCATTCCCCATCTTCAAGCTCTCCGGAGCTGTGACCACCTTCTCCTCCCTTGGTTTCTATGAGATTACTCTCCTGTATGACCATTCCCTCTTAGAAGTCTTTTCCAGATCATCATTCACATCTCCTCCTAAGCTCTGTCCTACGCCCTCTCTGCCTCGCTTTCTCTTTTCTCTCCAATTTCCTTCTTTTTTTTTTAACCCTTCCCTTTCATTTTAGAATCAATACTGTATACTGGTTCTAAGGCAGAAGAGCAGTAAGAGCTAGTCACCCATTTAAGTGACTTGCCCAGGGTCACACAGCTAGGAAGCATGAACCTAGGACTTCCCATCTCGAGGCCTGGCTCTCAATCCACAGAGCCACCCAGCTGTGCTTCATCTTTCTCCTTATCTCTCTCTGTCTCTGACCACATTAGCCCACCCCCACCCCACCCCTGCCCAGGTTCAATTACCACCTCTATGCAGATGATTCCCAGAACTGTTCATCTGTTCTGAATCTCTCTCATCGCTCTCTTTTTTTAATAACTCTCACCTTCTGTCTTAGAAACAATTCCAAGTATCTGTCCTAAGGCAGAAGAGCAGGAAGGGCTAGGCTATGGGGTTTAAGTGACTTGCCCAGGGTCACACAGCTGGGAAGTGTCTGAAGCCAAATTTGAATCCAGAACCTCCTATCTGTAGGCCTGGCTCTCTACCCACTGAGCCGCCCAGCTGCCCCCATTCTGAATATGTCTTGCTAGTCACCCAGAGTTGTCTCATCAGCATCTCTGTACTTCTCCTATAAACCTTCTCTTCTCCAAACACGCCTGATTCCTTTGACAGCAACAACCAACTGATGTGCCAAGCATTGTGCTTAGTGCTCAACAAAGACAAAAATGAACTAGGAGCTTACATCTTTTTTCAGATTTAAAAAAAAAAAAACTATGCAAAGAAGTCCAGGAATAGGACTCGAACCTGGAACTTCATTAATATAGAGGACTCTGGGGGCCAGAAACTCCCTCTGCCGGTGCAGGTGACCACCCACCTTCTCTGTAACTCGGAGTCAGAGAGTGGCTGCCCAACCCCAGAGAGATGCTGCCTAATCCCTTTCCCCCACCACCAGGCCTTTGCTCAGGTTATCTCCTCTGCCTAGCATGCCTTCCCTCCTCATGCCTCAACTCTCAGCATCTTTCTCTTCCTTCGAGGCTCGGCTCTGGGACTGCTCTCTAATTCTTCCTGCCCAGTGGCTAATGGTATCTCCCTCCTCGAATGGCTGGAGCTGCATCCGTGTCTTGCCCCCTCCCCTGCCAGTGGAACAGAAGCTCCCTGAAGGCAAGAGGTTCCAGCCCTGATGCCTAACAGTGTCCTTCACCCTGTAGGCGATTGCTGCGCTTATTGAATGGAATTCAGATCAGGAAAGGAGGCTGTTTTAGGAAGGTGGCTGGGCCCAGGTCCCACCCTCCTTCCGGGGCACATTTATGGGCATCTCCAGACGAGCCAATGCCGGCTCCCACTGCCTACCTGACCTCTGTGGGGTACAGTTCCCCTGCAAAGAGGTAGACGGAAATGAAGGAGCTGGCCAGGCAGCCCTTTCCCAGGGCTGCTTGGACTGTCCGCAGAGTTTGCATGTCTGCAGAAGAACAGAGCAAAGGAAAGCCATGAGCAGTGGCCAGGAAAGGAGGAGGAGAAGCCGCAGCGTTGGGCTCTATCTGCCCCATTTCCAACCAAGGCACAGCAATGGGCAGAAATAGCAGGCAGCTTGGACTCCTGCCCAGAGCCACCCCTAGAGCCTGGCTCCCTGAGTCCTGTCCATTCTTCTCTAAGTCCCCCTTTGTTCTCTTATTTCCACTTTCCCCACACTAGACCAGTCCCTCATTACCTAGATTAGTATCGTTTCCCTTGCATCCATTCATTAACTCAACTACAAAAATGTCACTTTCCTGATCCTCTTACATTCTCCTAAGAAAGTGGAAACACGAGGAAGTGGGGGGGGTGTCCCCAAAACTGGAAGGACCAAGATATGATACTTGGGTAGAGCCATCAAGAGAGGTATAGATTCTAAGATGTAGAGAGGAGAAGGAAAAGTATGTGGCACAGCCTGTGCAAAGGCAAGGAGGTGGGAGATTGAATGCCATTTATTGGGAACAGCAAACAAACTAGCTTGGCTAGAGAAGTAATGTGAAATGAGCCTAGAGCCAGACCAGGAAGGTCTTTCAGTGCCAAACAGGGAGTGTGTATTTTGTTCTAGAGAAAGTAGGGTACCCCTGAAGGTTCTCCATCCCACAATCCATGCTGCACATTCATCGCCTAAAGATTCCTTTCCTAAAGTAGCACTTTCAGCCTGTGACTGCCCTCCCCAGAAAGTGAGTTTCTTATACGGCCTACCAAGCTTCTGATCAGCATTCAAGACCCTCCATAACTGATTTACTTTGTCGTTGTTCATTCTTTTGGTTTTAGGCTCTCCATCACTTAACCCCACCTTCCCTTTCCAGCTTGATGTCTCCCCGCTTTCTAACGGAGAATCCAACACTCTGAACAGCTCAGCCTCCTCCCTGTCTCCTCTCCCAGCTTATTCCTGCCTTTACATCTTTGTTTGTGTCCTACGTCCCTTCCTCCTCCTCCTCCTCCTCTTCTTTCTGCCTATCCAGATCCAGCCTCCTCCCCCCTTTGAGCTTCCTCATCTGTAAAATGGGAATAAAATCACCACCGACTCTACCTCCCGGGACTGTGGCGAGGCCCCCCTGCACTAAGGGACGTGGAATGCTGCCAAGCTGAGAAGGAAAGACATAGGAGCTCCGTGACTTACCTTCCGGGACGAACACGTTGGCGATCACCATGACCCCCGCCACGATCAGGAAGGAGGCCACGGTGGCCCGGCGCCCCACGTAAATCATGGTGGTGGTGGAGACCAGCATGGCGGGGATGTCACTGACCCCGAACATCACCTGGACCAGGTAGATGCTGAGCCCAAACTTCTGCAGGTCCATGGACACGCCGTAGTAAGCAATGGAATTGGAGAACCTGGAGGGGCAGCACGACCCCCGGGTTGGCCAAGCAGCTGCCCGGGGCCTCCCCCCAGGCCTTCTCCCATCAGTCACCCATTTCTGCGTATTCTATGCTACAGCTTGGTGCGAGGGCAGGAACCGGCTTCCTTTGGACTCTCCGATTTGTTGTTGTTCTCCCTCTTCCTGACCACAGTTAGGCTTTTCTTGGCAAAGTTACTGGAATGTTGTCTGTTTCCTTCTCCGGCTCATTTTACAGATGAGGAAACTGAGGCAAACAAGGTTCAGTGATTTGCTCAGGGTCATACAGCTAGGAAGTATCTGATGCCAGATTTGAACTCAGGTCTTCCTGACTCCAGGCCTGGCATTCTATGCGCTGTGCTACCGACCCGCCCACACCTCCAGGACGGGGCACCCAGCAGGCACAAAATGAATGATGATTTTCAGCTGGTGGGAGAAGCTCCTCTGACTCCTGGTTTGGTCTAACGGGGGCAGTGGGGGAGGGGGGTCCCCAAGAGGCCAGGTTAGGCTCGAATCCAGGGAAAACTTCCTCACAATTGGAGTTATCCCAAAGCGGGATCCACAGAGTCGTGCCCACCGTAGGTGCTTAACAGTGATTGCGGAGTGACTGCATGAGCACTCGGGTCCCGTAGAGCTCTGAGATGCTGTGATTCTGTAGGTTGAGAGCCAGACGGGGGAGCCGTGCAGAACCCCCCAACAACTTGGGGAACCCCAGGATTCATCGGGGATGATGCTCAACCTCCATCAAGGTTGCTGCAGCCCAGGCAGCTCCCAGGCTAAGGTGGGATAACCACCCACCCGTCCCACTGGCTCCAGCCCAAATCTGGGCAGGCCACACCGCCAGGGGCCACAAGGAAGGGGCTGCCCTGCCGAGCCATCAACAGCTGAGAAACACGGCCACACCACTGCCCACATCCACGTAACACGGACACTCACATACACACATACTATAAACAGAGACACAGCAGGGCAGTGGGGTAGCTCAGTGGAGTGAGAGTCAGGCCTAGAGACAGGAGGTCCTAGGTTCAAATCTGGCCTCAGACACTTCCCAGCCGTGTGACCCTGGGCAAGTCACTTGACCCCCATGGCCCACCCTTACCACTCTTCTGCCTATACACAGTATTGACTCCAAGACGGAAGGTAAGGGCTCAACAAATGAATGAATGAATGAATGAATGAATGAATGAATGAATGAATGAATAAACAAATAAATAAACAAACGAACGAATGAATGAATGAATAAATAAATAAATAAATGATAAACAGGGACACATACCACATACATGTAGCATGATATAACACCAGACATAACACACACACACACACACACACACACACACACACACCCTCCAGCAAGCTGGGGATCCTGCCAGGCTCCCCAGAACAAACTCCACTCCATGCTCAGTCAATGCCCACAGCCTTTGCCAATGCTACCTGAACCTTGGGCAATATTCTTCCTCTCTCTGGGCCTCAGTTTCCTCATCTGTAAAAGGATGTATTGGACTGAACAGCCTCCGAGGTCCCTTCTACCTCTCAGTGTATGTCCTGGTGCCGGCCTCCCTTGACACTCAATTCCCATGAGCCCTGGTGCTCTTTTTCATAAGGTTTATAGTCAAAAAAGGACCTCAACATCATTCGTTTTTAGCCTCTTCGTAGCAGGGGTAACCCAAGGCAGGGTTTGAACTCAAGACCTCCAGCTCCAAACTCTATCCTTCTTACTCTTACACTAACTATCCTTCTGTACAGGCTCAAGGGCAGAGCAGAGGGGCCAAGAAATAATGTTCCCACAGGGAACGCTCACTGCCAGAGATGGGAAGATGAGACTCTGCACCGCGTCTGTGCCCATAGAGGAGCCGTTGAATGTCTTGGGGCCGGTGTCCCAAGCGAGCTGGGAAATTCAGAGAGGAGAGAGAGAGAGACCAAGACAATTCCCCGAGGCAGGAAGACAGAGCCTGCAAAATAGCACCAGCCCTTGGAGGGGGGAATTAAGGGGACCCTGAGAGACACTATGAGGCTGTGACCAAGCAAGAGGCATCAGGAAGGGCTGCCCTTGAAGAAGCTCGAGTAAGGTGAAATGCCACTAATAGCTCTCTATTTTGATGAAGTATTTTTGTTAATTAGGTGCCCCATTTAGCTATTTCTGCCTGCCAAAACAGTGCAAGTATTGTCAGCATTCACTCTCTGAATTTTGGTGCCACTGTACAATGCTCCAGTGGCCCCACCCTAGTTATACCTCTAGCTGGCCGCTATAAGCCACGCTGGTGGAGTTACTGCATTTTATTAAACTTTTCTGTCTAGAATTATTCTTGGGAAGACACAGGAAAGAGAAGACTTGGGATAACATGGAGAAGTGGAACAAAATTCATTATCTTTCACCCTAAACATCCTCCCCACACTTTCCCTCTGACTGTGGAGGACAATGGCATCCTCCCAGTCCTCCGGGCTGCCAAACAGGAGACATTCTGAGCCCTTCCCGATCACTTATCCCCAAATCCAAACTGTTACCAAAGCTGTTGATTTCACCTCTGTAGCATTTTCTGAAAATGCCCCCTTCTCGCTCTCTGACACTCCCCCCACCGTGATGGAGCCCCTCATTCCCTCCTTCTGGATTATTGCAAGAGCCACTCGGGAGTCTGCCTCTTTCAGGTCTTTCCCTCACTCCAGTTCATTCTCCACTCAACTATTAAATTAACTTTTCTAAGACACACAGGTCTGCACACTCCCCTCACTCAATAAACCCTAGTGGCTCCCTAGCACCTCCGGTGACAAATATCAAATATTCTGTTTGGCATTCAAAGCCCTTCCTCATCTGCCCCCTCCTATCTTTCTAGGCTTCATAAACCTCCCTCCCCAACATACACTCTACAAGCTGATGACACCAGCCTCCTTTTTGTTCCACTTGATAAGTAGGATAGCGAGTCAATGAGAGTCCAGTTGAGATAATACAGCATAAATTTGTAGCAAATACAACTGGCAGAGAGGGGACAGGTGAAAAAGACAGAGAAGGGCTATCTCACACAGGATGACTGAAGGGTCTGAAGTATACTGAAAATATTTTAGAGGCTCCCATAATCCAATGTAACACAGCAACATTCTCCAGGCAAAGGCCCATAAATTTCAGATTGGCCGCCATTTTGAATTGTCTAGGCCACAGCTATTTTCTACTATAACCCACCATCAAAAGCTAACATACCATACACACCCTTTCCTCATCCAAGAACTATTATTTAGCTTCAAGAAAATCAGTGGAGGGAAACTCCAGGGATGGTCTTTTATCCAACCTTATACCTTGTGATATTCCTAGTTGGCGGAGTTTATACCTGCTGGCAGGTTGGGGCACCTGCTCATCTCAAAGTTCATTCTCTCACTGCAGTATTTCCCAGCAGCTCTTATGAGTTATACCAAAATTTTCCTCCAAAGTCAAAGCATTAGGAAAAGACCACCTGCCCACCCATCCCATGCCCAAGGATGGATCCCATCACCTACCAGACAAGCATGAGGCAGCAAGTGACCTTGCGGATGGCTGGGGTTCGAAAGAGGTCCAGGACAGAACTAGAGGGTCGCCCTGCTGAAGACTCATTCTGCATGTAGGCATTTACCACCTAAGGTAAGAGGAATAGGGTGGTGTGGCACCAAGCATCCCAACCCCTTCTGCTTTCTTCAGGCTCCTTTCCCACTACGGGGAGGTTCAGATGATCAGAGATCGAAAGCTGGAAATGACCTCATCGGCCATCAAGTCAAACCTCCTTTTTCATAAATAAGGAAACCGAGACCCAAGGAGGCTAAGTAATTTGCCCCCAGTCACACAGGTAGATAGGATTTGAACTCAAATCTGCTTCGAGTCAGTTCTTTTTCCTTCTACCATACTAATTCTCCAAAGAGAAACCAGCCTCCAAATGGCCTCTTTTGGATGCCAGATTGGAGCCTGTCCAATGGGTTCTTACTAGATCTTTGGCATGGATTATTGGCTCCAACCAGCCTCAAAGATGCTACTAAGTTAGCATCACCACCTGAATGAACCCCATGTCTCTCTCTAAGGTCCTCCAGGTACTTTCTCAAATGCTAACTTCCAGATCTTTCCCAATGATTCCATTGGAAAATCTGGACAGGATTAGAGGGAGGGTAATCTATTTTCCGAGGCCTAAGGCAGCTTCATGGATGGTCCCAAATCACCCAGGCATACACTTGGTGGGAGCTGAGTCAAGACCAGCAGAAAGATCCTCCCACCTGGCTTTCCCCAAGCCATAAAGCAAAGAGAGAGGGCTCTCCTAGCCTAGATGCCCGGCTCTTCCCTCCTGTTACCTCCTCAGTAAGGCGTTGCCCTTCCTCTTTTTTCCCATTTAGAGTAGCTACTTTGTGGAGGTTCTGGATGGCCAGATGGGATTTTCCATGGAGGAGGAGCCATCGGGAAGACTCAGGCAGCCACCTGGGAAGGGAAGCATGACAGAGACCAGATTGGCAGGTGGAAGCCTCAATGGGCAGTGTTTCCGATACCACCCACCCTTGCCCCTTCTTTGTATGCCAAAATTCTGCCCCTGGGGAAACTGGCAATCAAGCAGCCCATCCATAAGCATCTATTAAAGGCCCTACTATGTGCCAGGTAATGTGCCAAGAGCCAGAACTCCAAAGCCAAAGATTAGCTGGGGCAAATTACTTCATCTCTCTGGGTCTCAGTTTCCCCAGCTGTAAAATGAGAGAATAGGCCAAATGGGTTCTTAAGTTAGGGGTTAGATGTGTAAAATAGATACTATATAGTGTGAGGGTGGAGAAGGGCACTAGTAGCTCAGGAGATCAGGAAAGGCTTCATGAACAAAGCGAGTTGAGCCTAGAGATTTGGAGATTGGAGGGGTACTTGCATAGTACTGATGTCACTGACAGATGGAGCAGCCAAAGAAAACATATAAGTTATGGGTTTGTTTTCTTTACTTCTTCCCTCAGCTCCTGGAAGGACAGAGATTCCCCCTCCCCCAAATTAGAGTTATGGGGAAGGTTCCTGATGCATAATGCCATACTGGATTAAGGAACGAAAGGGTCAAGAAGTAGAAACTGGGAGTGGAATGTAATGCCTTGAGGACAGGTGCTGTTTTTCTGCCTAGTGAGGATGGGAGTGAGGGACATGCATACAAGAAGAGCTAAATTAAACTGGATCCCTAAGCCGCTGTCAATCTGATGACCCAGTATGCTTTCTGGATACAGAGTTAACTTTTTTTCTAAGTTCAATAATCTTTCCCCCCACCCGTTACAAGTAAAATCAATTTTGAACATTCAGAGTTTTAAATTCTCTCCCGCCTCCCTGAGATGGTAAGTAATTTTCGATAGGTTACATGTGTACAGTCTTGCCAAGCATATCTGCATGTTAGTCATGGACACAAGGTTTATAGCACAGATTTGCATTTTTTAAGAGACAGAACAAACTTTAAGTCAAAAGAACTGGCCGGCTCCTCCAATGGGACTTGTTTGTATTCCACTTTTCTTTCATTCAAGGCATCCTGGTGAAATTCTAGAGCAGCAGACGCCTCCCCTCCCCTCCTCGTCCCACTCTGCCCCTCTTAGATAGCGCCTAGCTGCTTAGGGCATCATTTCCTAGGTCTGGCCATTAGGTCGGACTAGCAGAGTATCTCAATGGGGACTGCTCTGCCCTTCAAAGATGGCACTGGGTGCTGAGGGAAAGGATTGGGGAAGAAAGAGTCCCAGGCACTGGGAATCAGGGGTGTGCTGGCAGTATGAGCTTTGGGACCAGATGAAAAGCAGGCCAGTGACAAGGTCTGCCCCCTCAGAGCACACTTGTGCACACACACACACACACACACACACACACACACACACATACACACACACACTCCATTCACCAACACTCCCTTCATCACATACCAAGAGTACAGGAAGATGACAAAGAATGGAGCAGAAACAGCAAACTGCAACCATCGCCAAGGCCGAACCAGGTAAGCCACGCCTGCCAGCAAGATCTGTCCCAGGGTAAAGGCATAACCCAAGAGGGCTCCAGCCACTGTCCGTCCTTGGGTGGGCATCCACTCCACCACTGGGGAGAAGACAGAGGTAAGAGCCCCAGGCAGCAAGGAGAGGTGAGATAAGTTAACATGTGTATGCTGAGGGTACACCTTGCTGCTGAGACATCCAAGGCCAGAGTCTTTGCCAAAGTTGAGGCAAAATCTTGTCTGAGTTGCAGAGGACCCAAAGCAGGACAAGGAAGGTGGGAGTAAGGAAACAGTGACATGGCCAAAACTGTGGAAGACAACAGCAAAGTTAGGAAAAATCTTGATGAACTAGGAAGATGGGTCAAAACATGGAAGAGGAACAAATGTAAAGTCCAGCACTTGGATTCAAAAAATCAATTGCACAATTTAGAGGGGGCAAGTAGATAGCACAGTAGATAGAGGGCCAGGTCTGGAGTCAAGAGGACTTGGGTTGAGATCTGACACCAGACACTTCCTGGCTGTGTAACTCTAGGCAAGTCACTTAACCCTGATTGCCTAATCCTGACTGCTCTGCTGTCTTAGAATTGATACCAAGACAGAAGATAAGGGTTTAAAAACAAACAACAAAAAACAGAGATAAGAGAAAGAAAAAGAAATAATTGATACTTAATATTGATTCTAAGACAGAAGGTAAAGGTTTAAAAAAAAAAGTCTCCTCCTAAATCAACTACAACCACTAAGGCTGGCATTCAAGGCCCTCTATGATCTGGGACCAACCTATTTTTTCAGCTTTATCTGTCACGGTTCCTATTCAGGTACTGAATGTAGACAGCCTGGACCATTCACATCCCAGATCCTTAGCTTGTCCTCTCCCACTTCTGAGGTTTTGCTATGCCAGGTATGGACTCATAGACTCTACTTCTTGTCCGGCTCTGGTGAATAAAATCCTTTTTTGCGGTCAGTGTCCAACGGAAGGGACACGGGTCTTCCATGAAGCTTTTTTGAATTCTGTCTCCACCACCGACCCAAAGTATCCCGACCATCTTCGAACTCCTGACAAGGTCTGTTTGGCTCTCTCCTTCGCACTCACACCAATAAGCCTTCGACTCTGAAGTGCTGTTATGTGGAGAGATCCTGAAGAGTCCCAGAGAGGGCAGAATCAGAGCAGAGGGCAGGAGGGAAAGAACGGCCAGCAGCTAGACCCATCGGACAATGGAGGGGCAGCGAGCTCCCCTTCCCAGGACATCAGGCGATCATAAGCCAGAGAACACACGGCTCAGTTTTCAATGGGGCAAACCCTGTAAACAAACCAGGGTGCGACGTATGTCTGTCGATTGTCTGGAGCAGCACTGGCCAACCTTTTAGAGAGCGTGTGCCCAGACTGCACCTCCGAGCTGCCTGGGAGCCCCCGTATTACCCCAGAGAGCAAAGGGAGAGAAGAAGTGTTGGCATTGGGCTGCTGAGCAGGGGGTGGGGGCGTGTGAAAAATGTCCTCAGGCACTGTGGAGAGGGGGAGCAGAGCAGCCCCCCGGCACACAGGGGCACACAGGGGCACACAGGGGCACACAGGGGCACACANCAGCCCCCCGGCACACAGGGGCACACAGGGGCACACAGGGGCACACAGGGGCACACATGCCATGTCTTTGCCAACACAGGTCTAGACCTAAGAAACTTTTTTTTAACCTTTACCTTCTGACTTAGAACCAATACTGTGAATTGGTTCCGATGCAGAAGAGCAGTAAAGGCTAGGCAATGGGGGTTAAGTGACTTGTCTAAGGTCACACGACTAGAAAGTACCTACGGTCCTATTTGAACCCAGAACCTCCTGTCTAAGCCTAACTCTATCCACTGGACCACCTAGCCACCCCTAGACTTAAGAAACCGATCGGGGAAATGTTAATAATCACCTGTGCATATTTTTTCAGAGAGCTGGTTGTTAAACATTGACCAGCACACGCCTGGCTGGAAGGGACCAGCTAGTCCACTGTTCAAATTTTATATAAATTTATAGAAATATTTATTTAAATTATTTATATAAATATTTATTTATATGAATATTTATTTATATATTTATATTTATATATTTATATAAATAAATATTTATATAAAATTTGAGGAAACTGAGTCCCAAAGAATTTAAGGAACTTTGGATCATTGAGAAGCCGCCTTGTCCAATCCCTTCACTTTGCAGAGGAGTCAGGCAGAGGCTAACTAGCATGTCCAACAGCCGCCTAAGTTACAGAGCTGGTCTTTGGACCTTCTGCTTCGTCCTGCAGCCCCGGCGCTCGTCCCCTGGACATTCTTCCTCTTTGCTCACATATGGAAGGCAGAAGAAATACCGACCCTGAAGGGGAGGCTGAGCTGGGCTGGCAGCCCCGGAGCTTCCTTCCGGCCTTGAGCTCCCGATTCAGACTCTCATGGGATGGGCGAAGGCACCCCCTTCTCGGACCCTCTTCTCTTCCCATTGGGCCTGCAGGGCGGGGCTCTGGCAGCCCTCTGCCCTGCGTGCCAGGAGCCTTCCTCAAGGTGAAGGACTTTCCCCGAGTGAACCCTCTAATCTGTAACAGGATCCGGGGCCCAGGGCCGGGCGAGGCTTAGCGCTGCCTTTCATCGGGCCCAACCCAAGCTCAGGTGCTGGCCCAGCCGCTGGCCAGGAAAAAGGATTAACTCGAGGCTCTCCTCCCTGCTGCCTGCCAGGCCCGGTCCTGGGCAGGAGAAGCCGATCCTCTCGGCTTTCCCCAGTCCGGGGAGGAGAACTCGGCGCTCTTGGCCCAGAGGCCTCGGTGCCGCCACTCAGGCGCTCAGCCGTGGTCCTGGACAGGGTCTCCCCTCCTGTGCCTCAGTTTCCTCGGCCTGACGGCTCTGGCACCGTTCCCTCAGCCTCCCCGTGACCCTCCCCGCAGCCCCCACGCCGGCAGCTTCCCTCCCTTGACCCAAAGCCTCACCCAGGGAGAGCGAGTTGAGGATGATGCCGGAGAAGGTCATGCCCGTCAGGAACCGGGAAACGCAGTAGACCACAAAGGACCCGAAGTAGGCCGTGCAGGCCCCGGACACCCCGAGCTGCAGGTACGACCAGATGAGGGGGGCCCTGCGGCCCCACCTGAGCCAGAAGAGAGAAGACGCGGTCACGGCACGGTCTGGCTGGCTGTCCGGGGGCAGCACCCGAACCAGCCGCTGTGGTGGGGCAGGAGGGGGCCGCCTCCCTCCCACGGGAGGCTTCAGAGTGCTGGTGGCTTCCAGTGTGGAAGCTCCCTCCGCCGGCACAGCTTAGTTACCGTCCTAGGGAGCGGCCTTGAGGGATGGACGGACTCGGCCAGAACCACACAACCAGGATGGGACGGAGGCCGGGCTTGGGTGTTCCTGGCTCTAGGCCTGCCCCCTCTCTCGTAGGCCAGAGAGAAGCCCAGCAGCCAAAGGAGGAGGTATTTGAAATCTGTTATTAGGGCAGCGAGCTGGTACAATGGAGCGTGCAGACCTTCGCCCTGAGTTCAAATCCAGCCTCCGACACTCCCTTAGCTAGGTGACCCTGGCTAAGTCACTTTCCTCTGCCTCCGTCTCCTCCTCCGTAGGACGGGCTGGAGGAGGGAGCGGGAGGCGTCTCCAGAATCTTTGCCAAGAAAACCTCGAATGGAGTCACCAAGAGTGAGACATGAATGAACAACATCCGAGTGCTGATACGGGCATGAACGGGTTACTCTGGGCACTGGGGGAGACTGCAAGACCCCCTGGAACGTGATGGGGGCTTTCACTAAGGGGGACCCTTTGTTTAAACCCTTCCCTTCTGTCTTGGACTTGGTCCTGCATATTGATTCCAAGGCAAAGAAGCAGTCAGGGCTGGGCAGTGGGGGTCAAATGACTTGCCCAGGGTCACCCAGCTGGGAAGTGTCTGAGGCGGAATTTGAACCCAGGACCTCCCGTCTCTAGGCTGGGCTCTCCATCCACTGAGCCCCCTCAGTGATTTCTAACACGCAGCGGCTTACTTTCTCCTCTTGAGACAAAGAAAACTGAGACAGGGTGGCACCCCCCTTGCTGACCCTCCTCTAATGCCTCCTAGTCGCCCTGGGAGGCACCTCTTATCGCCACCCCCATTTCACAGAGGAGAACCCCGAGAACGTAAGCTGGCAGGGTCAGGGGAGTCGTGTGACCCTGGATAAGTCACAACCTCGATGGGCCTCAGTTTTCTCATCTACCGAATGGGGATAATAGTAACAGCAGCTCCGGATCAAACGAGACGTGTTTGGAAAGGCCCGAAAGCCACGACAGGAGGGAGCGTCCTCTCTAGATGCTGGCTGGCACCTTTCCTCGATGCCGAGAGCTGCCTCGGACATGAGAGGCCGGCCAGGGCCCCGAGGCCAGCGAGGAGAGATGGTGGGCAGCCTGGGCCGTCCTGCTGAGCTGGAGGCTGTCCAGAAGGGGACAGCGAGGCTGGCTCGTGTCTCAGCAAAGCCGGCAGAAGGAAGAGGGTGTTCGGCGTCCCTCCGGCCCAAGCGTGTGGCAGGATGCCAGGCGGAGGCAGGCCCAGGCTGGACCAGAAGCACCGGGGCAGCTCCGAGGGCACAGATTTGGCTCTGGGAGGAGGAAAGACTTCCTACAGCCAAAGCCAGGCACCAGCAGGGCGAGGAGGGAGGCGATGGGGAGAAGGGCCCGGCTTCACCCTGGGCAGCTTGTGCCGTGGTGGCGAGGCGGACGAGGGAAGACCCAGGACTAAAAGCAGAGTGTGGAGAGAACTAAGAGCCGTAGTCAGCGAAGGGCCAGGGCGGCCAGAAGCTGGCGGTGCCGGGAGGCTGAGAGATCCACCAGAGATCCACCAGAGATCCACGAGAGATCCACCAGAGGAGACCCACCAGAGATCCACGAGAGATCCACCAGAGGAGACCCACCAGAGATCCATGAGAGATCCACCAGAGGAGACCCACCAGAGATCCATGAGAGATCTGTGAGAGATCCACCAGAGATCTACGAGAGATCTGTGAGAGATCCACCAGAGATCCACCAGAGACCCACCAGAGGAGACCCACCAGAGATCCACCAGAGATCCACCAGAGAGAGAAAGCCCCCAGAAAGAGGGCACGTGCCCGGGGGCTCAGCAAAGGGGACTTAGAGGAGAGCGTGGGTGCAACTAGGTAGCTCAGGGAATGGAGAGCCAGGCCTGGAGTCCAGAGGTCCTGGGTTCAAATCCAAGTCACTTAACTCCCATTGCCTAGTCCTTACCAACTAATATGCAGTATTGATTCTAAGATGGGAAGAAGAAGGTGAAAGATGGAATGCTTCCATCTGTATTCAGACTCCAGTATTAGGGAGGAGTATTGGGGGCAGAGGGGGGGGGGTAGGTAAGAGAATGAATATTGTGGAAGCCGAGGAACTGGAAAGGGCTGTCCTGGGTCTTGGGAACCCTGAATTCACCAACTGAGGAGACTTTTTCTTATTGGGGAAAGAACATCATGCTTGGAGTTAAAGAACCTGGCTTCTGGGGGCGGCTGGGTAGCTCAGTGGATGGAGAGCCAGGCCTAGAGAGGGGAGGTCCTGGGTTCAAATCCGGCCTCAGACACTTCCCAGCTGGGTGACCCTGGGCAAGTCACTTGACCCCCATGGCCCACCCTGACCACTCTTCTGCCTTGGAGCCAATACAGAGTAGTGACTCCAAGATGGAAGGTGAGGGTTTAAAAAATGAAATAAATAAAAAGAGCCTAGCTTCCTAGCCTGACTCTGAATCTGATTAGCTGTGTGACCTTGGACCAGTCACTTCTCTAGGCTTCAATTTCCGCGCTTGTAAGATGAAGAGGTTGGATCGTGGGACCTCAAGGGTCTCTATCTGCTCTCACCCCAGACCCGTGGAATGCCCTCCCCCCGTTCGCCTCTCAGCCTCCCAGCATCCTAGAAGGGGGATTTGTTCCATTTAATTTTAATTTTGCTGCTTCAAGCAGTGTGATCACGGTAGGATGACACATAGGAATCATAAAGCAGTTTGGGGGCATATTCTGGGAGAGGGTCGTGAAACACTTCTGGGCCAGGGTGTTGGCCTCGGCTAGGAAGGCCCCCTGGGCCATCCGGAGCCAGCACAGTCAGCGGGAAGCTCTCGAGTCAGCGAATGGGTGAAGCCTCCTCCGCAGCGGGCACCTTCTCTCGCTGTCCCTCGGCCCTCTTTCCTCTACTTGTCAGCTGGTCACTGGGCTCGGGCCGGCCTTGGGCACAGTGTGAGGGCCTCGAGGCAGGTCCCGCGCTGGTCCCTGCAGCCCTGACGTCTAGTGCGATGCCACGTCTGGGTAAGGGCTTAAGAAACGCTCGTCTGGTGATAGGCGGGAAGGCACTGGCCAGCCGCCGCCGGTGGGGGCGTCCCATCGCGGGGCCCCGAGGCCCCTTCTAAAAGGGGGTTCCCCCCTGATCTGCCAGCCCAGAACGCCCGAGACTTCAGGGGACGGGCCAGGGGTCGGGGTGGCTCACCTGTCTGCCACGCTGCCAAACACAGCGGCGCCCACCAACACCCCTGCCATGTAGACCGTCTGAGCCAGGTCCCTCATGGACTTGGAATCGCACACCAGATCCCACTGCCGGGGAAAAACACGGAGAAAGTCCGGCCTGCAGCACCGTCCCCGACTCACCTGGCCGCTGCCTCCCCGGCCCCGAGACCTGAGCCTGGGCCCTCTCCTGACCTCGGTCACGATGGTGGAAGGGAAGGTGCTCCGGTCATAGATCCATCCATCCTCGCAGGCCTCGGTGGCCGCCCCACTGACGGTAGCATTGGGGTTCAGGAGCGCCCACTGAGGCTGGGCGAAGCGCAGGCAAGGCTCTGGCCTCCGGTACTGGTCCATCGGGATGGACACCCGCCGCCACGTCTCCGCTGTGAAGTTGGTGCTCCCCGCCCTGTTGGCACGGTCCTGGCAGTGGTGCTGAGGGACAGCAGCTGTGAAGTTTTGAAGAAAATTGTGGCACGCCAAAAGGGAGCAGGGAAACAAGAGCAGGGCCGTGTAGAGCACCTGGAAACGGCCCACCCCACCCAGGGTGTCCAGAAGCTCCGTGAAGGCCATGGCAGGGAAGGGCCGGAGAGCAGGCCTGCCGCCACCAGGGACAGGCACGGCCAACTGGCCTCGACAAGGGTTATGTAAGGGAGCCCTGGGGTCGGGGCATGGACGGAGGAAGCCGCACTAGGGATTAGGACCTGGGCTCGGGGGACTCTGGTTACACCTCACAGGGAGCCTCAGGTGTCCGTCCACCAGGTCCAGCTCTGCTGGCACCCAGCCTCCTTCCTGCTCCTGCTGGCCACTCCTCGGCCTCCTTCTCCATCTTATCTCCTCTCGGGCTCTCAGGTCGGGAACTGGAAAGCACCTCCTCTAACCCTCTCGTTTTACAGATGGAGAAACTGAAACCCAGAGGGGCAAAGGAAGGCCCCAGTCATCGAGGCTTGTGGATGGCAGGGAGCGGTCTGAGCCCAGGTCTTCCCCCTCCAGGCTGCTTCCCAGCCTCCTGGACTACCCAAGCTGGCTCACCACATTCACCAAAACTCAGGGGCTGCTGATGCAGGGAAGGTCACTTGACCAAGAGGTTAGCCTCAGTTGAACCTCATTTCTGAGACTGAACTAACTCATCTGAAGATGGAGATCCTAACGTGCCCCCCTCCGCCTCATGGGGCTGTTGCGAGGACGTTATGGAATGTGCTTATTCATAAGCCCAACTTGTCCTAGGAGTGAGCTAGGAAAAAACCATCTTGGCTTCCACCTTGCTACCAGGAACTACTGGAAGCCTCCTTCAAGAGGCCGGAGCTGCTATGATCTTGGACAAGTCACTTTCCTTCTTTGTCCTTCAGCCGCCTCATGTATAAAACGAGCTAATTATGTCCTCAGAACCTGTTGATGACTGGCGAGGATTCCTCAAGGGTACGATGGACCAGAGGTGCTGTCTGAGGCTCCCTTCCAGATGCTGATGCTAACAGACACCCCTGAGTTCTTTTGGTCCATTATCTCAGCTGGGCTTCCAGGGAGCCCTCAATGATGAGTAGGTGCTACAGAGACCGTTGCTCATATTGGACCCAAATGGGAATAGGGTGACGGACGGGCTGACCAGCCCAGAATGACACAGCTAGAAAGCAGCCGTCATCAAGAGGTTCTTCTGACCAAACGAGCCAGTGGTGGCTGAGGCTTCGACAAAGACCTGGTTTCATGATATCCCGAAACACATCTTCTCTCCCCACCCAAAAGAAAGGACTTCAAGAGCCTCCGTCTCTTTCCAGTGAAATCCTGTTCTCTGGGGGGCAGCTGGGTAGCTCAGAGGATGGAGAGCCAGGCCTAGAGATGGGAGGTCCTGGGTTCAAATCTGGCCTCAGACTTCCCAGCCCTGTGACCCTGGGCAAGTCACTTGACCCCCATGGCCCACCCTGACCACTCTTCCACCTAGGAGCCAGTACACAGAAGTTAAGGGTTTAAAAAAAAAAGAAGAAAGAAATCCTCTTCTCAGTGGCTCCCTCAGATCTCTGGCAAAGACCTTCTCCAAGCTGGAGGACCCAAAGCAAGAATTCTTTCACTTGAAACAAAAGCAACTGAGCAGAAGAGTGCAAGTCATGCAAGGAATGTACCCACCACACAATGCTGGGTACAACTGCATCCCGTAAGAAAGAACTCCATAGCACTGGCCAGGGCCCTGTGGGCCAGGGCCTGGGCGAAGGAACAGGCTCGTATTATGAGGCATTCTGCAAGAGAACTGTGAGGGGAAGGAATGGCTCTCTTGGACTGCAGTAGAAAGGAAGCAGCCTTCCCCAATGTCGGTGCCCCAGGGAAAAGCCCCGTCACCCGACCTTAGTTAGGGGGCCTGCCAGAAAACTCCCGAAGGCCTCAGCACCCCATAAAAGCAGGGTCCCCCAGGAGACGTGGCATATCGGTGACACGGGGACTAGAATCAGTATCCATTTTCAAAGTCCAGGGTCCCCTCTGCCTCCTATTCAGCTGCCAGTCTCCAGGCAGTCCTGCCGTCTCCAAAGGGTTAATGGCCACACGCTGGTCTGCACGGGCAGGGGAGTGCTTATCTCTGGGCACAAACCACTGGGCCCCAGGAGGGTGGGTGTACAGCTTATGTAAGCAGCAGATGTGAGCAGGCAGCCTCCCCCCACCCAGAACAGGGCATGAAAGAAGTCGCTCTACCCAAGGAAACCCTGGGGAGGATCGGGTGTGTGCCAACGCTAGGCTTGGGTGTCAGGGACAAGCTGGGAGGGCCCACACGTCCGGGTCCACAAAGGGGTGGGGATGGCTTCTAGGACTTCACTGGAGCAAAGGTACCATGGTTTGAGGGCCCAAATATCATCTCGGACACAGGAAGGAACTGAGCCTGGTGTTAGCGAAAGGCCCAAGAAAACCCCTGGCTTCCGGTCTCGAGCCTCGATCTGCTCTCCTGCTAGGACGGATGGCCCTGGCCGCTGGCACCCCGGCCCCAGCCCTTGGCCACGTCCCACCCTCCTTCCTAGGCAGGGCGAGCAGCCAGCCCTTTGCAGATGGACCCGGGGCCCCGCTGTGAGAGCAGAGGATGATGGACAAGCCTCTTGCCTTCCCCACTCTGTGTGCTACTATAGAAAGGCAGATCCCGAAGGCCTATTTTTCTCTGTAACCGAGTGCCTGGCAAACAGCAGGTGCTTAACACTTGCCTGTCAGGTTGCCTGTAGTGACAAGTCACAGGCCAAGCACAACAGACTCGAGGAGGATCGGGCTTTGGAAGTTTTCTGTTTTATTTGGGGTTCTTTTGGCATGAGAATGCTCGGTTGGGCTCTACAAGAAAACGACCTCCACCCTGGGCATCTCCTCGGACACGGAGCCAGTCCTTAAAGAGCGCCCTTTACAATCACCACGTATAAAAAGAGAGCAGGAACAAAAGAGGTTGGCCCTCTCGGGAGGCAGAGCCTGCGGGGAGCTGGAGGGCGCTGGGCAGGGCCCAAGAGAGGCCAGGGGCGCTGATTGGCTTTCTCGATGTGAAGGTTCGGGGGTTTCCGGGAAGCCAGCCTTCTTGAAGGGCCGGCAGGAGACAGGGCAAAGGGAGCTGGTGGGGAGGTGGAGAGATCAGAAGGAAGGGCAGGTGGAGGGCAGGTGCGTGTACATCCACAGTACAGCGCGGGGGTCTGCTGGCCAATGCCCCCAGAGGGGTTTCTTGGAAGTTCTTTCAGGAGCCAGCCTCAATCCCAGGTGGCGGGTCAGTGGGTAGGGGGCTCTGGGCAATGGCAGTCCCAGCTTGCCCCGGGACCCTCCCAAGGTTGGCACAGGATCAAGCAGCATTCCTGGCTTCCATGCTGAAGCTCTGAGCAGGCTCGAGGCTGGGGTCCTGGGGGCTCCTTCCCCACCTTCTGGAGGGCCCAGCAGGTCTGTGTCTTAGGCACGAGTGAGGAAGACATGCTCCTATCTAGTGTAGGATATCCGTGGCAGCTCGGAGGGGAGGCAGGCAGGAGGGAGGGAGGGCAGCCGCTCCCCATCTCTCCTGAGAAGGCACTTGAAGCTAGGGTCACATGGCAGGCAGAAGAGGGGACGAGGGTCAGTGCAGAGAGGCGGAAGCCTGCCCCGTTCACTTCACGCAAACATTGTCAACTGTAGCCACTGGAGGGAGAGAGAGAGAGTCAGAGCAAAGGGCCTGGAAGTCAAGGGGGCTGTGGTTGTTCTCCAACTCTCCCTTCTCGAGCCCTGGGCATCTTGGACTCAGGTGTCCTGGCCCCCAGTCCTCCCTTTCCTGGTAGCACTGGGCATCCTGCTTCCCATAAAGCAGGTCCTCTGACCCTTCCAGAGTCCTGAGCCAAATGCTTCCCAAAGATCTCCCCCAAACCCCGCCCATCACCAACCCCGCAGCAAGAAGAGGAAGGAGAGGGTCGGTTCCTACCCTAAGCAAGTCGAAGTTCACAATTCCACTTCTATTCGTGTCCATGGTTTGGAAAAATCCTGTAGGAGCAGAACGAGGGAAAGAAGATGAAGAGGGGCGCGGGGGAGACCAGCGCCACAGCGTTCCTCCCAGCCATAGATGGACTGGAGCCCCCCTTCCCCGCCGCACACCTATGAATGCCCACACAAGCGCAGGGAGCTACGTCTGCACGTATACGCACATAGCCAGACGGCTGCCTTTGTTGGGTGCGACGGGAGGGAGCAGGGAGGACAGACACAGGGAGACACACAGGAGGGGACAAACTTCCCCAAACCCAGAGCCCTTGGGGCTGGCGTGTGGAGCGCAGAGGGACACTCACGGAACATGGTCTCCAGGCGTACCAGACAGCACACAAAGCTGTCAAAGTTCACAGCTAAGTCAGCCTCCGAGTAGCGGGTAATGATCAGCTCGTACAGCTTCTTGTTCAACTTGTACCCTGGGCCAGGAAGAAAAGCAAGAAGGCTGGTCACGGGCCACGTTGATGGGGTTGTCTGCACTGGGCCCAATGGGTCTCAATTCAAATTTGCTCAGATTGGTCACCAGGGCCCTGCCCCTTCAGATCCGCTTGCTTTCTCCCTTTCTCTCACCTCCCAGGGAAAGATCATTCCTTATGAAATGCTGCCCACATTACTCCATCCTTAAAAACTCTTCTCTAGATGCCATCTTCCCCTCATGCCATCAGCTCTCTTACCTTTCATAGCCAAATCCTTAAGAAAAGCCATCTACACTTCTGGTCTCCCACTCATTGCTTAGCACTAAGGCTCTGCAGATAACCAACAATCTCTTAATTGCTAAATCTAACAGGCCTTTCAAAAAAGTCATTTATTCTTGGCCACTCCCTTTCGCCCCATCCTCTGGGACAATGTTGTCTCCTGGGTCTCCCACGTGTGGACTATGCCTCCTTGGCTTCCTTTGCAGAATGGCCTAGTATAATCATTCTCAAACTCTATGGTCTTGAG
The DNA here is from genome assembly GCF_016433145.1 of Gracilinanus agilis. Lineage (NCBI taxonomy): Eukaryota > Metazoa > Chordata > Mammalia > Didelphimorphia > Didelphidae > Gracilinanus > Gracilinanus agilis. The sequence continues at coordinate 288,317,880 of NC_058135.1, read as the reverse complement.
ACCACTCCTCCCAAGAGCTTTTATTTATATGGGTTGTAGCTATCAATACTTAACATATTGGAAATAAAAATGCATGAAGAAAGCAGTTTTGAACTCACATCCCCCTGAAAGGGGTCCCTAGACCACTTTGAGAACCACTAGCCTCGGGAATAAGATTCTGGACTATGAATCAGGAAGCACCTCAGACACTCATTAGCTATGCGACCCTAAGCAAGTCATTTATGATCCTATGACCTCACCATATCTTATGGGTCAGTTTTCGTGTCTATGCCTCCCAGATTTATAAACTAGTCTAAGCCTCTCCGCTGAGCTCCTGTCCTATATCCAGCCGGCCAACTAGGTACCTTGTAGACATCTCAGCCTCAAGATGTCCAAGCAGAACTCTTCAGCTACTCTACAAAAGCCACCCCTCCTTCAGATTTCTCTCTTTCTGTTGACAGCACCCAGGTTTGCAATCTCCTAGTTTATATCTACTTAGCCATATTTACCTCTCTGGTGTCTCTCCTATCTCACACCAACTCCACTTTAGTTCAGACCCTCATCTAGATTACTGCAAGTTTCCTAGCTGGCCTCCCTGCCTGCCCTCAGTCTCTCCTCTCTGCAATCCTTGCTCCCGACAGCCACCAAATCACTGTTCCTAAAACCCCAATCTGCCCCCGATGCTCCCCTGCATAAGAAGCTCCAGTGATTCCCTCTTGCTTCTATAATAAAATGCAAACTCCCCTACTTCGCATTTTAAGCCCCTCATAATCCATTCCCAAACTATCTTTCCAGGCTCATTCACACAGTTTACATTCTACTCCAATGGCCATTTTCTATTCTTCATAGACTTTCTATCTCCCATCTCCATACCTTTGCTCCTTGAGGGTGGCCTCAGAATGCCTCATTTTTATTTTTGTATCTCTAGCAGTGCCCAGCATATACTATGAACTTAAAAAGATATCTGTTGAATTGAACTCAACTGAAAGGCTTTTAACAATAATGATGTTTACTTTGTGGTCTCAGGACCCCTTTTTACACTCTAAAAATTGAGGAACATTCCCCTCCAAGAGTGTCTAACTTTAACAAAAAAAAGCCCTTCCTTCACAGCAACATGGAGGGGGAGGGAGGGAGGATATTATTACCTCCATTTTATAGATGAGAAAACTGAGGCTCAAAGAGCCCTACTTGGGTTTATCCATGGTCACAGAACTAGGAAGCATCATAGACAAGATTCCAGAAGTTCTCTTCACTATACACATGGCCTCTCCAATGAACTCAACTCACCGGAAGTCAGGGATAGACAGGGCACCCTTGTCCCAGAACTAATTACCCAATAAGTGATCCCTAGAGAGATCCAGTTATGGAGGAAGTGAAGAAGCTGGAGCCTGAAAATCCAGGCTTGGTCCCAGTGCCCTTGTTTCTAAGTTGCATCACTTTGGGGAAGCCACCTCCCCTCCGTGCACCTCAGTTTCCTTCTCTTGTTGGCCCAGATGCCTGTAAGTCTCTGTACCTGTCATCCTGAGGGGCAGTTAAGCATTATCACCAATAGGGTGCTCCCTCCCCCCACCTGCTCGTAGTAGCTCCCTGACCAGGTCAGGACTTCACCTGCTGCTTCAAGAGCCATCCGCATCTCATAGGAGCTCATGCTGCCCGACTTGTCTACGTCATACTTTCGGAAGATGGTCTACGGGAGAACAGACAGGAAATGAGGAAAAGGAATACGCTGATCCCTTCTGCTTTCCCCCAGAGGCCTCCAGGGCCATGGCCAGCAGGCAGATAAGGTACAGGAGAGGCAATGAGAAGTGAGGAAAACACTTCCTGTGGCTTGGATTCTTTGATTTTGGAATGGGAATGAAGATCATGGAGGAGATCATGGTGTAAGGGAACTATAAGGCTGGACAGCAGGGGTTCTCCTGGCACCAGGCAAGAAAGGACCCACCCTCTTGCTGCCAGCCTGGTGGTCCAGAGCCCAAACCACCCCAGGCCCAAACTGAGGAGACAGGAGAACACAGACACTCAGTTCCTCACCAGATAATTTTTGATTCGGTTCCAAAGGATGTTAAACTCCACCAGCCCCAGTTTTCCATTGCCATCCCGCTGGACCAGAGTTAAGAAAGAAACTAACAGATGCCTGCCTGAGGAAAATGCAAAAAAGCAGGGAGAGGATGGGAAGGAAGGTTCACAGGATCAAAGGAACTTTGGAAACTACGTGAATCACATACAAGATTTTAAAGATGAGAAAACCAAGACCCTAAAGTAGATGAGTGACTTGCCCAAGGTTACCCAGGGAGAAAAGGAGAGAGGTGGGATTTGAACCCAAACCTTCTATGTCCCGATGCAGTGCCCTTACCACTCTTCTATACTGCGTCTTATGGAGAAGAGGTAAGAGAAAGAAGGAAAAGAGATAGTGGAAAACTGGATTCATAAAACAGACCACTTTAACTGAACTCCCTTCCTAGACCACTCCATCTAGACAAGTGATGGTGAACCTTCTAGAGACCAAGTGCCTAAACCACAACCCTTGTGCCACATGTAAGCCCCCCACAGACAGGGGAAGGAGAAAGCACTTCTGTTGGGCTGCTAGGCAGGAGTAGGGGACGTGAAAAAGGTTCACCAACACAGATCTAGACTGTCCCCTTTCTTCTGAATTAAATCTGAAGCCCAGACTGGTTTCCTCAAAGCCCTTTCTTCCCTGCCACTGGCTAGGTCCTAGGACTGGCCTTCTGGGTCCCTTCCCTTGGCCCAACTACAAAGGATACATCCATGAGATTCACCATGCTTCGGCATGACTCCTTGCTAAAGCCATCAGTCCGGAGGTCTTTGTCTGTAGAGAAGAAAAACGAAGAGGCAAAGGGATGGGGGTATTTGAGATTGGGAAACAGGCCAAACAAGGGTTGAGGATTACGTTTCCTGGAAATTACTATCATGGACTGGAAGATTCTAAGTGAGAAGAAACCTTTAAAGTCCCTCATTTTTTCATTCATGAACACCCTTTGGAAAGTTCCCACTTTATTCTAGGCCCTGTACAGGGCACAGGGATTCAAAGATAAAAAGGAAAAAGAGCCTGCCCTCAAGCAGCTTCTTCCTTACTGGTCAGATCTGGGACATCCTCCGATAAAGCAGTATACATCAGTAATATAGTGGAGAGGGAAGATGGGAACTCCAGAGGAGGGGCAGGAAAAGGGCAGAGCCGGCCTGGTTGGAGTTATCTGTAGTCTGACAGACCAGGTGCCTAAACAACTTTCATTCATTCATTCTATAAAAGAAGAACCAAAAAAGGACGGGGCCTGTCCATGGTAAGCTTCGGACACAGGTCTTGCTTCAAGAACTTGCCTTGCAGTACTAAAAAATCCTAATAAACAAGGTCCCTCATTATGTACAGATATTTGCCCTGGCAGCTCCCTCAGACTCCGGCTCTGGGTGGGGGAAAGCAGGAGGAGAAGGCAGGAAAATGCCAAGATTCCAGGATCTGGAAGGGAATCGGTTAGATCCCGGGTTCCTCAGGGACACTCACGTTTGCCAACAATCTTATTGAGGATGCTCTGCAGTTCCTTGACACTGATCTCCATGTCCTGGTGAGAAAGGGATGCCGAGTAAGGTGAGATATGCCCTGGGGGAAGCTTGGCCTCTCTCCCCACTTCCCTCTCTCCCCAAACCCCACTCACCGCCCCGGCCAACTGCTTAAAAAGGTTCTTGAAGGTATCATCGATCTCCTCTTCAGACAGCACTCTCTGGGATGAACAAGGGGGTGATTAGCTGCCAAGAAGTCCTTCATTTCCCAGCCTGCACCCACCCTAGAAACTCCAGAAGGGCTGAGTGTTTAGGACGTTAGAACGGTCTCGATAACTCCAAACCCAGAGGGACCTTAGAGATCGCCACATCCCCTTCTCTTACTATAAAGATGAAGGAGCTGAAGACTAGGAAAAGGAAAGGGTTGGCCTAGAGTCACACAAGTCAAGTTAGTCAGAGAGCCAGAATTAGAACCCAATTCCCATTCCACAGCAAAATGCTGCCTGCTAGGGAAGGAGAGAAAAGAAGGTGCCTTCCACCTACCACCCCGACACTAGCGTGCCCACATAACACACAAGTGTATTGTGTGGCTGCTTACCTCATCGGGAAGGTGAGCCTCAATCTTGTCATCCAGCTCCCTGCAGAAAGGCAGACACACACACACACACACACACACACACACACACACACACACAGAGCCAGTGAGGACACGGGAGACTCTCAGAAGCCTGGGGAAACTGAGGCAGAAGGGGTAAGAGATAGTCAAACGGGGAAGAGGGCTGCTGGGAGAGCTGGGGCGGGGGCAGGAGCCACTCACTCGGTCCCAGCCTTCTTCTCGGAGAAGAAGCGAAGTACAAAGTCGCCTTCCTTGTTGGGCTCGAAGGTGGAGGGCACCACAATGTACTCTCCAGGAGGCAAGCACAGGCGAGAGCTGACTTCCCTCAGGTTGATGAACTCCTCTGAGCGGGCCCGGGACGAGTGAGACAGGAAGAATTCCCGCTTCAGGTGCACACTAGGCTTACCCACAAACTGCCAACAGAAGAAAAGGGGCATGGGGTCCCCACTGCTTCTGAACTGAGGTTTCCCCCTAGCCCAGGGACCCGCGATGGAGGCTGAGCTTCTGTGTTCCCATCCTGCTGCGTGGCCTTGGGCAGGCAGCCTCTTCCCTTTCTTAGCCACAAGTCTTTGTAAAGAGTTTAATAATCCCTGTCTTGCCTACCTACAGAGGGAGCATGAACTAATGGATAGTCAGCCTTGGAATCAGGAAGATGACAGATGCTGACTGGGTGACCCTGGGCAAGTCAGTGCCTCTCCACCACCACCCCCAACATGGCTCTTAAGACTATACATTGCAAAGAAGGTGCCAAGCTATACTGGTAGAAAGGATTATCTCCCTGGGGGTCTCCTGCATCAATAAACCACAGACCTGGCCTCAAAAGGGCCTTGGGAAAGCATTTGGCAACCAAAAGGGCACTGGCTCTGGGGTCAGAGGACCTGGATTCAGATCTCACCTCTATCTTGTGACCTTGGGTAAATCACCTGACCTCCTGGGGCCTCAGTTTCCTTCTCTGTTAAATGAGGAGGTTGGACTCTGTCCTCTGAGGGAGACCCCTGCCAGCTGTGGATCTAGGAACCTCCCCTGACTAATGGAGGCACAGAGGAGGCCATGCTGGCTACAAGGACAGAGTCCTAGCAGAGGACCAGCCAAGGCAGGGCGGGGCAGGGCTGTGATGTTTGGCTGCAGCGATACACACAGACCGTTCGTGAGTCATAGGGGGGCGTCCCCGCAATCTGTGTCGGGGAGGACAGAGTCCGTGCCCACAAAATCTGGGAATCGTTTAGAGCTCATTCCAGCCCTGGGTGGGAATTCTTGCACAGATCATCCTCCCCAGTGGACAGAGGAGGTCAAGAGACTTGCCTGGAGTCATTTAGCTTAGTCAGAGACCCGACTGTTCCCCCCAACCACAGCATTATTCACGCAGTGGAACAGAAAAGAGTTCTGGTCTTGGAGTTCAGGTCCCGTCCCTGACACTTGCCAGAGAGGTGATCCTGGGCAAGTCATTTCCCCCGATCTGAGCCTCAGTTTTCTTCTTCTATAAGATGGGAATAACACTGCCACCACCTTCCTCGTGGAGAGGAAAATCCTTTGTCAACTTTCACATGCTATAGGGACAGGCGGCTAGGAAGAGGTGGCACACTAGATAGAGCCAGGAGGACCCAGGTTCAAATCCTGCCTCCAACACTTCTTAGCTGTGTGACTCAGTATGTCACTTCATGTCTCTCAGCCTCGGTTTCCCCAAACATTATGAGTATGAATCTTGCCCCACGAGGGTGTTGAGAGGATCAAATGGGATAATATAGGGAACACCCTTTACAAAGCGCTATACAAATGTGAGCTATTATTAGTGATCATAGCTGACAGTTACATAGGTCCGGCTCTCATTCGATCCCAATAATTTGGCCATAATTGCATGTGGAACGCTCATTAATGTTAATGGAGGAAGCACAGTCCAGGGGCTACAAAGGGGGTCAGTCTCAGAGTCAGGAAGACCTGAGTTCAAGTTCGTCTCCTGCCTACGTGACCCTGGGCACACACGGTGGCCCCCAGGCCCACTCTGAGCCCCCCCTTCGCCAGGGAAATCACAGGTCCAGACATAACGAATGATGGAGCGGCAAAGGCTGGCAGGGCGCCCTGTTCTGGGACTGGCCCGTGTCTTTGGCTTCTCCCCAGCCCATCAGCGGCTCCCCATATCAGAAGAGTCAGACAGCAGCACTTACCTCCCGAGGAACCTGTAAGACAAAGAAAGGCTAATGAGAGCAGGGCCTGGGGGAAAGCCAAGGGGAGGGGGGACACCTGGCTTCTGCAAAGAGGCAGCTTAGAGCGGAGACTTCTGTCGTACCACAAGGAGAGTGGGGTGCCTGCCACAGATCCCCCATCTCCCACTCTAAGCCCCAGAGGCCAGAGCCATCTTCCCAAGAGGCTGAGGGCCCAAGGGGGGAGGAGGGGCCCCTCGATTCAGAGACGAGAGAGCAGAATGCTTTTCTTGTGTCCCCCACGCCTATAGAGGGAAACTTCAGGCATGCCTGGTCCCCGTCTTCCTTCTAGCTGGACCCTGCTGCAGACTCAGCCGACTCCCTGTCAAGGGACTCAGCTCCAGACCCCCAAGGGCTTCCCAGGGGGGTCCCCGAGACAGGAAGCGAGGCCAAAGCCGACCAGGCATCCGTAGAAGGGGACAGTGGACAGAGCACAGAGCAGGCTCGTCTCGGCCCAAAGGGGCCTTAAGGTCCTTATCCCGCCTCAATCAGCAACTCCCAGCACGTACACCCTTTGACCAGGCTCCGTCCAGAGTCTCGGCTTCCTCCTCTATAAAATGAGGGGGCTGCACTCGCCCATCTCCAGGTGCCTTCCCGGGCCTGCTAGTTTGGTTTCTATAAAAACCCCATCCTAACAGCAGCCCTGAGGCTGCCCTAACAGCAGCCCTGAGGGCCAAGCTGCGGGCCCAAGAAGGCAGGCAGCTGAGCCAACTCCGGCTACAGGAAGGTGGGCCTCCCCAGCCCTGGGCACTCACATCATAGACCGCAAAGCCGATGGTCTCCATGTCCCGGCCGTAGCGGCGCTCTCTGCGTCGATGTTTCTGCATGAGCGCCAGCAGGATGCTGCAACCAGAATCTTGGCCCCCAAAGTGGCCGTCGGGTTGGTCGTCCACCTCCTCCAGCTTGATCTTAAACTGGGGATTCACCCAGAAGGTGGCTGTAAGAACAGAGCAGAATCAGAGGGGCCGGGGGCCGAGTCCCACAGACTCCCTCTCCCTTTTGTGTAACTCCCTCCCTCCTCCGAACCGTTAAGAGCAAAAAGCAAGAACATTCCCTCTGGAGACCCATCCTGGCTCTGGATCATCTGCTATTTAAGATGTTAATTCACGTCTATTGGCCTCGGTTTCCTCCCTTGTAAATTGAATAAGCTAGACTTAGTGGCCTTTGAGGTCCCTGTTCACTCTAGCTCAAACCCAGGGCTTGCTCACTAGAGGCTCTAATCACTACCTCAAAAGCATGGAATTCGGGGCAGCTGGGGAGCTCAGTGGATGGAGAGTCAGGCCTAGAGATGGGAGGTCCTGGGTTCAAATCCGGCCTCAGACACTTCCCAGCTGTGTGACCCTGGACAAGTCACTTGACCCCCATGGCCCACTCTTACCACTCTTCCACCAAGGGGCCAATACACAGAAGTTAAGGGTTTAATAATAAATAAATTAAAAAAAAATTAAAAAAAAAAAAGCATGGAATTCAAGCTGGGAGGCACTTCAAAGGCCATCTAAGGCCGTCTACTCATTTCAAAGGTGTATTAGAGGCCCAGAAAGGGACTTTGGGTTTCCTTCAGGGATTCATGGAAATACTGGGCCAAAATCACCAAAGCTAAGAAGCCGTGGAAGGAGAAGCCACACCAACCGCTTCCTGGAGCAATCAAGCTTAAGGCCAAACTTTCTAATCATCAGAGGAAAGAAACCAACAATTAAATGATCCAGCTGCCTCGTGACACAGTCAACTTCACAAATAGAAGAGAGGAAGGGAAGCTAGATGGCTCAATGGATGGAGAGCCAGGCCTGAGGTCCTGGGTTCAAATCTGACCTCAGACATTTCCCAACTGTGTGACTCCTGGACAAGTCACTTGGGCCCCATTGCCTTGCCCTTTCCATATTAATTCTAAGATGGAAGGTAAGAGTTTAAAAAAAAAACACAAAAAAACAAATAGAAGAGAGTAGAGACATGGTGTGTGTATGAGAGAGAGAGAGAGAGAGAGAGGAATGGAGGGAGAGAGAAGAGGAAGAGAAAAAGAAATGAGAGATCTGGAGGTCTTGGTAGATTACAAGCTCAATGTGAATCAATAGTCATGTGTCATGTAATCTTCAGACCATCCTGAGGAGGTGCAGCACCTGAACCAAGGGGGCGATGGGCATGGAGTCATTGGGTTATGAGTCTAGATATGGAAGGGAATGCTGAAGTCAACAAGCCCAACTCCCTCTCATTATACAGATGAGCTGAGACCCAAGCAGGTTAAATACTTAACCTTCCGGGGGCAGCTGGGTAGCTCAGTGGACTGAGAACCAGGTCTAGAGACGGGAGGTCCTGGGTTCAAATCTAGCCTCGGACACTTCCCAGCTTTGTGACCCTGGGCAAGTCACTTGACCCCCATGGCCTATCCTTACCACTCTTCTGCCTTAGAGCCAATACATAGTATTGATTCTAAGACTGAAGGTGAGAGTTTTTTTAAAAAAAAATGCTTAACCTTCCCTCTGCCTTCTACCTTCATGAGGTACCTGGAGATTTAGGTTCATTTCTGGGCTCCGTAATTTAAGGATCTTGGTAAACTGAGGGGTGTCCAGAAGAGTAACCAAGGTGTAGAAGGGCCAGGAATATAATACACAGGCTGGTTGGGAGCAACTGGGTACATTTATTTAGCGTAAGAAGGCTCAGACAGAGCTTAATAGCTGGCTTCAAGCATCTCAAGGGTTGTCATTAGGAGGAAGGATTAGACTTTGGTTTGGCTCCCAAGGGCCAAAGTCAGAACTCAGGAGAAAAGAAGCAAAGAGGCCAATTTAAGATTTAAAAAAAAGGGAATTTCTCTTAATTTTTTTTAAACCCTTAACTTCTGTGTATTGGCTCCTAGGTGGAAGAGTGGTCAGGGTGGGCCATGGGGATCAAGTGACTTGCCCAGGGTCACACAGCTGGGAAGTGTCTGAGGTCAGATTTGAACCCAGGACCTCCTGTCTCTAGGCCTGACTCTCCATCCACTGAGCTACCCAGCTGCCCCTCTCTTAATCTTGGTGCTCCATCAGTGGAAGCCCAGGCCTAGGGAACTGGGAGATTCACCTTTCCTGGGGTTTAAAGACAAGCTGGATGACCACTTAGTGTCTATGCAGCCAAAGGGATTTCTGTCCCAAGGAGAGCTGGACCAGACGCTGCTAAGGCCTCTCCCAGCTCCAAGACCATGGCACTGTGAAGCCAGCAGCTGGCAGAACTGAGCCCTGAATTCAGGCCCTTCAACCCCAAATCTAGAGTCCTCTCTGGGCTATCACAGTGCTTTTCCTCATCCCCCTCTCCCAGTGTTTCCGGGTCTCCCTCTCCGGCCCCAGTATCTGTCCCAGGTTCCGCCCGGCTCATCTGTCCCTCTTGCCCCCAACACGCTCATGCCAGTGCTGACCTGGGTAGTTCCTGCAGCCACCAGCCGTGCTCCCTCGCCTCCAGGTGCCGTCATACAGGGTCGTGTTCCATTTACGGAACTTGTGAGACTTGAGGGTGTCCGGGGTCAGGTTGCAGATCTCCAAGCGGGAGAACTCACGGAGAAAGTCATTGAAAGACATCCTGGGGGCCAGAAGACATGAGTCAGGGCAGTTAAGCAGGGGCCTCAGGGGACCTCTATTAGCGGATTGGCAAGGGGACAGGGGGATGGCTAGGGTTGGAACAAAGCACGAGGTGGAGAGAGTGAGAGTTTATACAGCCTCTGATTATCTACTCCTAGTGCAGCAGAAAGAGCTTGGGATCTGGGTTCAAATCCTAATTGTGCCACTAACTTCTTCCATGACCCTAATATAGTCAATTGAATTCTCAGAGCCTCGGTTTCCTCCTCTTTAAAATTTTAGGGTTGACTGCCAAAACAAATCCACATAATTACACAAACATAATTATGAAATACTTTTTATATAAATCAAATCAGATTTAAATAATGGAGAAATATTAATTGTTCATTGGTGAGTAAAGCTAAGGATTAGAATGATAATCTTACCTAAACGAATCAACTTATTCAATGCCATCCCAAATGAACTGTCAAAAAATTATTTTATTGAGCTAGAAAAAACAATTACAAAATTCATCCTGAAGAACAAAAAGTCAAGAGTATCAAAGGAATTAATGAAAAAATATATATAAAGAAAGGAGGTCTAGAAGTACCAGATTTTTCACTGTATTAAAAGCAGTAAATATCACAACTATGTGATACTGGCTAAGAAACAGAAAGATGGATCAGAGCAACAGAACAGATATACAACAAACAGTAATAAGGGGTTATAGTAATCTCATATTTGAGAAAAGTAAAGATTCAAGTTTTGGGAATAGGAATTCACTCTTTGGTTAAAAGAAAAATTGTTGGGAAAATTGGAAGGCAGTTTGGCAGAAACTAGGTATAGACCAACATATTACACCATTTTCTGAGACGAGATCAAAATGGATACACGACTAGACAAATTAGAAACATATTACCTATCAAATTTATGAATCAGAGATGAACTTATGAATAAGCAACAAGAGCATTGTGAGATGTAAAAAATCTGCATCAAATTTAAAAGATTTTGTACAAATAAATCTCACATAGCCAAAATTAGAATGAAAGAAGAAAATTAAGGGGGGAAAATTTTATATATGGTTTCTCAGATAAAGGTCTCATATCTAAAATATATAAAGAACCATATATAAGGATATATGCCATTTCCCAAATGATAAATGGTCAAAAGATATGAAGAGACGGCTTTGTGATAGATAATCAAAGCTTTATATAACTATATAAAAAATGTTCTAAATCATTATTTAGAGGCATGCAAATGCAAAACACATCTACGAGATTTGTTAAAATGACAAAAGGATAAAATGACAAAAGTTGAAGAGAATATGGAAAAATGGGGACACTAAATACATTGTTGGTGGATCTGGAACTGTGCTCTGATCCAACCATTTTGGAGAGCAATCTGGAATTGTGCCTAGAAAGCTAAAAAACTTGTGTATCCCCTTAGATCCAGCAATATCATTGTTAATCTATTTCCCAAGATGATTAGGAAAAGAACCTATATGTTCTAAAATATTTATAGCAACTCGCTTTGTGGCAACAAAGAATTGGAAATTGAGGGGATGTCCATCAAATAGAAAATGGCTGAACAAGTTGTGGTATATGACTGTGATGGAATACTACTGTACCATAAGAAATGAAAAAACATGGAAAGACACATGAAATAATGAAAAGCAAAATGAGTAGGACCAAGACAACATTAAATATTGCTACAGGATTATTGTTTGAAGAACTTGCGAATGTTATTCACCTCCAGAGAAAGAACAGATAACTAGAAATATGAAAAACATGGATTATCTGTACATTTTTCCCTTTGGTCAAGAGATGTCTTTTCTTGTGAGAAGAGAGAAGGGAGGGAGATAGATATCTGGGAATTTTAATGTAACCAAAAACAAATTAATTTAAAATTTTTTTAATTTTAAAATTTTTTAATTCTAGGATTGGTCTATGTTAGGGTTTCCCAGCCTGGAATCCATGAATTTTTTTTTAATATTTCAATATTATTGGTTTCCTCTGTAGTCCTATATATTTTATTTTATGCATCTGACAACATGATTTTGAGAAGGGATCCACCAATTTTCCCAGACTACCCAAGGAATTTATAACAGAAAAAAAGTTAAGAATACCTAAACAAAATCATCTATATGATATGTTAAAAGGACCCTTCCAACTTGTCTATTCTATGTTCTAAGCTCTCTCCTATTTCTAACAACCCATGTTCTATGTTCTAATAAGGTCCTTCCTAGCTCTGTTAGCCTTCCTGTGTTCCCAAGGGACAGAGAAGCGGTATGTTTGAGATCTTGGGGGAAGAGCTCGAGGAAGTTAGGGAGGGGGACTCCTGAGATCTAGATTCACATACTTGCCCATGTCCCCCCATTATACTCACCAGAACTCCCCATCTTCCATCCTGACTCGGAGTTTCTCTCTATCAGAAGGATCTACCTGGTTCCACTCAGAGGAACTGAAAGAAAGTTCCAACCAGAGGGTCAGACAGGAACACAAGCCCTTCTCTTCAAGAGCCCTTCTTTCAGGGGCCCAACTACCCCCATGGCCAGCTCACACCTCCTCATCAAAAGGATCCCTCTTAGGGCAAATGCTCTGAGCCTTTGAGCTACCATGACAGCTGGTATTTACAGAGCACTTACGAGGTTGTAAAGCAAGGCTCTGGCTAGAGAGGCAAGAGCTCTGGGAATGATTAGCTCCTGTCTGTGGCAGAGACAAAGCCCAAGTTCTCCTGGGCACCATGGAATGGAGGGCTGTCCCTTGGCAGACCTCCCACAGGCATCTGCTCCCCTTCTCTCCTCTATTTTGCCTGGAACATTGTGATCTGAGTTACACAGAAGAGCAAGGCAGCGTTGGGATGACCTTGTTCAATTGTAATAGCCTTAAAGAACTAGCTTCAGGGGGAAGACGTGTGGTTACAGAGCAAGTCCCCTTTTTCTGTTCTTTGTAGAAAAATGTTCATGTGTTCACATTTATTGAGCTCATAACAAGAGAAAGAAAAAAACATGTCTTCTTTCCCCGTTAGACTAGAAGCTCCCTGAAGGCAGAGACTAGGTCTTAACTAAACCTCAATTAGATCTCCTTCAATGTTCAGCTCAGTGCTACGCATAATGTAGGTGCAGAATAAATGTTCACTGAAGGAATGAATGAGTGAGTGAATGAATGAGGAGTCCCTGGACACTGGGCCAGGTAACCTGGCAGTGTGGGGACCATTAGTCAGTCCTTACCTGTCACTCCAGGCCCCTGTCCATTCCACCTCACCCCATGGGTTCCGCATTCGAATCAGGTTCACCGAGTAGCCCCGACAGTGCACCTGTGACCCAAAATCCCAGTCAGCAGGGCCCCTGCCTTCCCTCCTGAGTCAGTCTCCCTCCAGCCCCCAACCATCGCTCCTTGTCACTAATTCCAAAGGAGTAGACCTGTCTGTCTTCCTTGGAAAGAATTGGGCCCTTCTCCCAGAGGGTTCTCCAAACCCAGCCCTGGCCTACAGTGGGGATCCCACTCCAATTCTCTGACCCTTCCCAGGGTTGGTGTTACCTGCTTGGCCCCAGTCACAGAGTAGGCATGGCCCTTCACCAGTTTCTTGAAGGTGACAGCTTCCATGTCCAGGGCGCTGGTAATCTAGATATGGCAAAGGAAAGATATTTCTCTCAAATGTTAGACTCTACCTCCTTTACACACTCTAATCAGGTCCTGCTTTCAGCTCGATGGTGCCTCAGATGGGAAGAAAAGAAGTTAAGCTGAAGGTTGGGGCTGGATGAGGTCTAAACATTCTCCAGCTCTCATATCCTAGGATCCTATGACTTGACTAGAAGAATCCAATTTTCTTGATAACTGCTAGATTTACTCACTCTCTCTTCTTTCTCTGTCTCTCAAACATTTCTTTCTCTTAAACACTCTCTTTCGAACACTCTGTGTATCTATCTCTCTGCCTTAATGATCATTTCCTCCTTCAAAAGGTGGGAGAAATACCACTACTAGGTCTATATCCCAAAGAGAAAAAAAAAGGAAAAGGACCTCTGTATACAAAGACATTTATTGCAGCTCTTCTTGTGGTGGCAAAGAATTGGAAATTAAGGGGTTGTCCATCAATTGGGGAATGACTGAATAAGTTGTGTTATATGCTTGTAATTGAATACTATTGTGCCAAAAGAAATGACAAACAAGATGATCACAAAAAATCCTAGAAAAACTTATATGAACTGATGCAAAATGAAGTGAGCAGAACAGAACATTTTACATAGTAACAGCAATATTTTTTGACAAATAACTTTGAATGACCTAATATTCTCAGCAATGCAATGATCCAAGAAAATCCCAAAGACTCGTGATGAAAAATGCCAAATGCCCTCAGAGAAAGAATTCATGGAATACAAATGAAGATTGAACTATATTATAATTCACCTTAATCTCTTCCACAAAATGACTAATATGGAAAAATGCTTTACATGATTGTGTATGTAAAATCTACATCATATTTCTTATCATCTCAGGGAGAGGGGATGGGTGGGAGGGAAGAAATGAGGGAGGGAGGAACCCAAATTTTGTTAAATTAATGTTTAAAAAATGTTTTTACATGTAATTGGAGGAAAAGAAAACTTTTTTTAAGGTGGAAGAAGACATAAGAACTACTTATACTGCTATTGTGGGTCTGGCTCCAGGGATGAGTTGGTTGTTAAAACAGAAATCATGGAAACCTTGGGGAAAAGTGAACTTTCCATCTTGGAATCCATGCTAGTGGAGATGAAAACTGGGCACAGCTGAGTACAACCTAGCAAACATTCTGGATTTGGGGATTTCAAAGAGCTCAGGGAAAGGCTAGGAAGGATAGCATAGACTGGAATAAAATTCCAAAGACATAAAGAGAAGTTATTCTAACAACCCAGAAAAAGAATTGTCCAAAGAGACTCATGTGGATGCACAGGGAGCTCACCCAGCAGCTTAGATTCTTACAAGACACAAATAGAAGATAGAAGCCTGATCAAGTAACAGGATGAATGTCCAAAAGCCTGGCATAAGCCTATGTAACTAATAAAGGAGGGGGTGCAGTGGGAAGAGGAAGTGTTAAACCTTAGAAGAAGGGGATCCTGGTAAGGAAATCTAAGAAAAACAAAAAGGAGGTTGGTTGTTTTTTTTTTAAGGTATACTGAAGAAAGAAGGGGAATCAATGAAGAGATTGGCATACTGTTCTAGGTAACCAACATCACAATGGTAGCAGAACTTGCTAAATTGTTTATTTTGCTTCAGTTACTTTTTTTTTAATTTATATTATTATTTTCTCTGCCAAGGAGAATGATGCCTGAACAGGAAAGGACAGAACAGAAATGACAAAATAGGATAAGACAACAGGCACTGAGTATCTGTCTACCCATGAAGAATTCAAGTCCAAGGTAAAGCACACCTTTGAGAGGTGATGGTTGAGTCACGGGTGGTAAGTAAAATGGGAAGAAAGAAGGTACAAAACATGGTAGTGCCACAGGACTCTGAAGGGGCAAGTGTCCCCATTTACCCAAAAAAGAAGGGAAGGCAATCTGAAAACTATAGATCAGTGAGAGCATGATGGTAATTCCTAGCAAAACTGCTAATTTTATTATTCAGGTATAGTTAAGGAACATTTGGAAAAGGTGGTTACCCACAAGATAAGCAGTCAAAGTATATGAAAAAATGGCTTTCAAAAGAATGACCCAAAACAATGAGAAACTATAAATAGCCCCATGGCCACAAGTTCAAATCAAGAGCAAGATCAGAAATATAAATTACAACAACTCGTTGGCTGTACCTCCCACCCAACAACTTGGAAAAAATGACAGAAGATGTACAATGTTAATGTTAGAAGGGACTGGGTGGAGTTGGAGGAAGACAGCAACATGGTGTCTCTTGGTAGAACTGCCAATGGATCTAAATGTTCTGGCTACCTATGTGGTGGTATCCAAGAAATGGGAGTGAACTTCTGATCTGAAGAATGGGTATCAAAGACAGAATATCAGAATATTCGAAGCAGCATTAACTGGAAATGAAGGGAATGTTTACCCTTACCTAGGACTTAAGGGGAAAAAAATCTATGGTTTAGGAATATAATGGAATATTATTGGCCAAGAAGAAATAAATAAAGAATATGAGGAAAGTAGAGAAGTTTATAAGAAGAGATGCAGAAAAGAATTAGAAATTGAGGGGATGCCTGTCAATTGGGGAGTGACTGAAACAAGGTTTGGTATATGGCTGTGATGGAATACATGGATTATTATATACATGATATTGTAAAGATAGAATTAACTCTCTTTGTCTATTTTTAGTTAATCAAATCGAGAACTTAAAGTACCCCTACTTAGTAGCTAGCTCACAAGTCACTTACTAGTTCACACTCCCAAAGGCCATAAGCCTTGCCCCTCCTGGGGCAGTGCTAGGCAAATTGGGAGATTGCAATTGGTTCCCATAAAAAGGGGGAGAGACAGGAAGTGACATAGAAAAGGAGGTATAAAAGAAGAGATCTACATGGTCTGGGGTCTTTCCTTCCTTGATTTGTGGTTCCTTGGGTCTCCTTCCTGCCTTGGCTTTTGGAGAGATTCTTCCCTTGGATTCTGCATCAGTGAGTAAAGCTGTAGAGACTCGCTTTTCCTTGGAGTCATTCTGCGCTGGTGGAACTCTGGCTGAAGACACCACTGGGACTTCTGCCTGAGGACTACCAAGACTTCCACGTGGAGATTGGGACCCGAGGAAGCCCTTGCTGGGGGCTGAGCCAGACTTCGCAGGATCAGCACTTAGGCTGGTAGGCTAGACAAGGCTCTGTCTCCTTCCTACATTTCCCACTTTCAATAGCTCTATTTTGTTGTAAATAAAAGCTGCTAACAGTCATTTTGACTTAGGGGCTAATATTTTATCAATGGCGACCACTTTTATAACTCTCATATTGAGTCAAACCTAATTTAAATCTTACAATATATGATATATGGATGTGCTATAGGAAATGACAAGCAGGATGGATTCAAAAAAGCCTAGAAAGACTTAAATGAACTGATACAAAGTGAAACTAGTAAAACCAAGAGAACATTGTACCCAGTGACGGCAATACTGTATACAATGATCCACGGTGAATGACAGCTATTCTGATCAATACAATGCTCCGAGATAATACTGAAGGACTCCTAAAGAAAAATGCCATCCACCTCCAGGGAAAGCATTGAAATCTAAACACAGATCAAAGCAGATTTTTTTTTTAACTTCATTTTTCTTGGTTGGAGGGGGAAGGGAAGTCTAGGTTTTCTTTCAGAACATGATTAATATGGAAATATGTTTTTCCTGACTGCATATGTATAACTTATATTGAATTGCTTGCCTTTCTCAATAGGGAAGGGATGGGGGAGGTAGGCAGAGAATTTGAAATTTGTTTTTAAATTGTTTTTAGGGGCAGATAGATTAGATGATTAGAGCTCCAGGCCAGGAGTTAGGAAGACTTGGGTTCAAATCTGACTTCAGACACTTCCTAGTAGTGTAACCCTAGACAAGTCACTTAACCCTAATTGCCTATCCCTTACCACTCTTCTATCTTGAAACCGATAGGACAGTTTCTATCTAATTGTCCTAAGACAGGAGGTAGGGGTTTTTTTTTAATTGTTTTTACATGTAATTAAAAAAAATTTTATGTAAAGGAAAATATGCAGAAGGAAATGAGAAAAACAGAGAACAATAAACATTCTCCTAAGGGTAGTCATTAATGATTCAGCAGCAAGTGGCAAAAGGGAGGGTCCCCAGGACCTATGCTTGGCCCAGTGCCACCTAGGATTTCTGGATGAAGGCACAGATGGCATTCTCTTTGAATCTGCAAAGAATTCAAAACTGGAAGGGCAAGCTAACACATGAGATGATAGAGCCAAACCAAAATTATTTTGACAGGCTAGAAAACCTGGTCAAACAACATAAAATAAAATTTTAAAATAAAGGCTAAGACAAGTTCAAAAAATCAGTTTCAGAAGTCTTAATGGGGAGGTGGGTGGAGCAAGTTTAGACAACACCTGAGGGGTGTGGTGGGACTGCCAGCTCATTGAGATATGAGGGTTAGCCAAGAAAATAAATGGACACAGAGTGACCAGAGAGCAGTTCAGAGGACAAATGGGTTGTTTCAGCTAATCATGAGATAGACTTCCCCCAAGATCGCCAAACAAAACCTAGATGGTCACTTGTCACATCTGCTCTGGGTAGAGGGGAATCCCATTCAAAAGTGAGTTGATCTGGATGGCCTGGGAGACTCCTTACACATCTGAGAGTCAGTGACTCTGGCGATTAGTTGAAGCTGAGCAGCCTATTAAACAAGGTGCTGGGGGCAATTAGGTGGCTCAGTGGATAGAGGCAGGAGACAGGAAGATTTGGGTTCAAATCTGGCCTCAGACACTTCCTAGCTATGTGACCCTGGAGAAGTCACTTAACCTCCATTGCCTAGCTCTTATTGCTCTCCTGCCTTAGAACCAATACACAGTATTGATTCTAAAATGGAAGGTCAGGGTTTAAAAAAAGAAAGAAAGGGAAGGCAGGATTTGTAGGCAGCAGCGCAGGGTTCTAATTCCTTCCTGTGTGACCTTGGGTCTAATTTTCCTTCTTTGCAAACCAACAAGTTGAACCAGATGACTGCTGAGTTCCCTTATAACCCCAAGCCTATGATGAGGCTAAGATATTGGATAAACAAGGGATGGTGAGACTCAAACAAGTTCAAATCTGGATGCCGGTGAAGGGCTGGCTCTCCTCTTTGCAAAGGTGGATAACGATGGCTCTGTTGCACTGCATGAGCATCCACAGCCAGGTCTAGATGACAACTCGGTTAGTTTTGTGCATCCCCATGCCAGCCCTCACATCCTTTTTTTTTATCCTTTGTTACCAAGGATGGGGGGCAGCTGGGTAGCACAGTGGGTTGAGAGCCAGGCCTAAAGACAAAAGGCCTTGGCTTCAAATTTGGCTTCAGACACTTCCTAGATGGGTGACCCTGGGTAAGTCACTTAACCAGCCATAGTCTTATGGCTTTTCTGAATTGGAACCGATACCCAGTACTGATTCTAAGAGAAGGTAAGGGTTTAAAAAAAATAACAAAGGATGACTTTCTTGGGAGGGGAGAGAGGGGAGAGATTTGGGAGAATGAAGGCAAAAAAAAAAAAAGCTATAAACTTTAAAAAGTTTTTTCAAAAGTGGAAACATACTGCAGAGAGTTCAGAGAGAAAAGGAATCAATCCTAAGGAAAAGAGAATGTTATATTGGGGAAAAGAGGAGGACCCAATGTACAAAAATATTTCTGTATTTCTCTTTTTGGGGCTCCTGAAGTGGGGAGAGGAGTGTGCCCATTGAGTCGGGAACAAGTTATACGGATGGAAAAGAGCGTGATTGCACTATAAACAATGATTAAAGGGAGGGTTTCAGAGAAGAAACCCAGGAAGACTTGTATGAACTGATACAAAAGGACATGAGCAGAACCCAAAGTAACAACAGGATGAAACAGGCTGGGCAGACTTCAGAACTCTCGTCAGAGCAATGACAAATCAAGACTCCGGAGGCCCCCTGAGGAAGCCAGCTCTCTCCCCCTGGACAAAGAGATGAGGGTCACGGAGGGAAGGGACGCCAGGTTCATTAACGTAGATATGTGTTCTGCTAGCTTATGCACATTTGTTGCACACATTTTGTTTTTCTTTTCTTTTAAATTAGGGGTGGGGGAGAGGTTGAGATAGAAAATAAATACTTATTTGGAAAATAAAGTAAAATGGGGAAAAAAAGTGGGGCTGAAAGGAGGGAGGAACCAGAGGTAGGAAGAGTCAGCAAGAGGGCAGCCCTGATGACTCACATCAATGGAACAGCCCAGCAAGGATCCTCGTTCCAGGGCCTTCAGAATAATTTGGTAGAGATCCGGAGGCGGCTTCCTGAGATTGAACCATTCTGTAACGCCTCCCGTGAAGTCTTCAAAGCCTTCAGAGGTGCTACCCCCTGACAGGGCTTCATAGCTGCCATTCACCCTGGGGGACAAGATGGACAGGGAGGGCTCAGGCATCTCTCCATGGTGCCCAGGGATGAGTCCAGCTTGGAGCAGGATCCAGGGCACCTGGGCTAGGGTAGAGCTGGCTGGGAAGGAAGGGACTTACTTGGCATAGGCTTTCTCAAGTAGAGCGCTCCAAAACTCATTGCCTTGAGCTGAGTGCACAAAGACCAGCTTCCCATCCTTCGTAGGCAGCAGATCGTCCACAACCACATCGACCCACTCCCCAAATTGCCATATCTGTGGGAGAGAAAGAGTGGTCAGGGGGTGATCTGTACCCCCCACCCCATTACATAGCCCTGATTGCCCAAAGAGCCATGGGTCTGGAGGATAAATCGTGGCTCAATTACCACACACTTACCTGGCAATTCCCCCATGGTCCTCCTGTCCTCTCTCACCACCCCCAGAATTCCTCCCCAGGAGATAGCATGGGGTTAGGAGGGTCATTTGTGACTCTCCTCTCTACCTCAGCCCTACCTACTCTGAAGTCTATTAACAGCTACATCCTGGTCCTCTATCACCTTTCTCTCCCCCTGCTTCCCATGGAGACCACCCCCTCCTTCAAGCCCTCATAACCACATGCCTTGTCTACTGTGATCTGGCCTCTCCCTCTCAAATCAATTCAATTCAGTTCATCAGACCCAGATGAAACATCCATACTCATGGCCAACTTCTGGCTAATAGGGAAGCTACGAAGACTCCTCACTTCCATAGCTCACATTCAATCATTTGGCGAGCCTCTGTACTCCCTTGCATCTCCCCCAGGAAGCTCTGGCCCAGCGAGGGTGACCTATTCAGGCCCTCACCACCTCTCACCCAGACTATGCCATTAGCTTACAATGGGTCTCTTGGCCTCAAGTATCCCCACCTCTAATTGATCTTCCACACCCTCAGAATGATTTCCCTAAAGCATAGATTGGACATCACCCCCCTGCTCAGTAAATTCTTTGGTTATTGTTCAGCCATGTCCAGATGACCCCACCTGGAGTTTTCCTGGCAAAGACACTGGAATGTTTTGCCATTTCACTCTTCAGCTCATTTTACACATGAGAAAACTGAGGCAAATAGAGTTAAGTAACTTGTCCAGGGTCACTCGGCTAAGGGTCTGAGGCGGAATTTGAACTCAGTAAGATGAGTCTTCCTGACTCCAGATCTAGCACTCTATCCACTGCACTACCTAGCTACCTTTCTATTGACCCTCGGATCAAATATAAATTCCTGTTGCACATCAAAAACTCTCTGGAGCCTGGCTCCATCCTGCCCCGTAAGTCCTTAAATCAGTAGACCCTTGTGCCCACTCCAGATAAACTGGCCTTCTTTCTCCCCAGCTTCTCTCCCATCCCAAGGTTTGCACGGGCTGTCCCTGATGCCTAGAATGCATTCCATTCCCTTTTACAATCTCTGGTTTCCTTTCGAAGGTCATTTCAAATGCCACCTCCTTCGTGAAACCTTCCCAGCCTCCTCGAGCTGCCGGCACATCCTCCTCCCACAAAAAAATTACCTTTCTTTGTATTCTTTGTATTTTTCTTCACGTATAATTTGTTCATTTGTACAGAATACTAATACACCCAGGCAACTAGGTGGTCCACTGGATAGAGAGCTGGGTCTATCGGCAGAGACCCAAGTTCAAATCCAGCTAGCTGTGTGGCCCTGGATAAGTCGGGCTGTCAAGGAGGGGGAACTGCAAGCTAGCGAGGCTAGAGGTGAGTTTGATTAAGGAGAACAATGGGAAATCGGCTCAGGAAGGTTGAGTGGAGCTGGACTGCCCAGGGCTTGCCACACCAGGCCATTCAAAGAGTTACCTTAGAAACAATCAGGGAACAGGGCAGTGACGGGTTGAGTGAGATGACCTCGGCAATGCCCACCCACTGGGCTAATAGATGGCTAAACAATGTGTGGTACGTGAACGTCATGGAATATGACCACACTGTAAGAAATAACAGCAAACAGGAAAAATACAGAGAAGCTCGGAAAGAATGATTTGTTCTGATGCAAAGGGAAGTCACCGGCATCAAGGAAATAATACACAAGATCAAGAACTCCCACAGTGGGGCGGCTGGGTGGCTCAGTGGATGGAGAGCCAGGGCTAGAGACGGAGGTCCTGGGTTCAAATCCGACCTCAGACACTTCCCAGCTGTGTGACCCTGGGCAAGTCACTTGACCCCCATGGCCCACCCTGACCACTCTTCCACCAAGGAGCCAATACACAGAAGTTAAGGGTTAAGAAAAAAAAAAAGAACTCCCACAGTGTAGAGGGAAAGAACTGCTGAAAACAATCAAAAGGGACAATTGGGAAAATTACAAAGAAGCAGCTTGGACACCAGGGGAAAATGGAAGACACTGCAACCCCACCCCTTTGTAGATAGGAGGAAAGAGTGCTGGATACTGCACCTATTGTCAGATTTTTATACTGTATCAAATGGTCTTCCTGATTTTTTTCTCTTCTTTAAAAAAGGGTATTATAGGGGGCAACTGGGTGGCTCAGTGGATTGAGAGCCAAGCCTAGAAACAGGAGGTCCTGGGTTCAAATCTGGCCTCAGACACTTCCCAGCTATGTGACCCTGAGCAAGTCACTTAACCCCCATTGCCTAGCCTTTACCATTCTTCTGCCTTGGAGCCAATACACAGTTTTGACTCCAGGACAGAAGGTAAGGGTTTTTAATAATAAAAAAAAATTTTTTTAAGTATTATAAAGAAAGGATTTCTGAAAAAGGAAGGGAGAGGGGGAAAGAGGAAGAAACTTTGGTCATGTACAAAAGAATGTCAAGAAAAGTTTTGTTTTGTTTTTTAATCTTTTTGCTATTTTTTAATGCGGAAAATTCAATTATCTTTCATAAAAATGTTATTTATGTTAACATGGGTTTGTTATTGCTCATTTTAAATGAATTAATATATATTTTAAAATATATCCAATTTAATTTCTAATATGGTAAATATCTATCTAAATCCACATCAATGAAAGTTCTTTGAGGTGTTTTGTTTTTTAAAAAATATTTTGGGGCAGCTGGGTAGCTCAGTGGATTGAGAGCCAGGCCTAGAGACGGGAGGTCCTAGGTTCAAATCCGGCCTCAGACACTTCCCAGCTGGGTGACCCTGGGCAAGTCACTTGACCCCCATTGCCTACCCTTGCCAATCTTCCACCTATAAGTCAATACACAGAAGTTAAGGGTTTAGAATTAAAAAAAAAAAATTTTTGGCCTCAGTGGGGGAAGATGGACCAGATTCTAGAAAGAGTGCAAGGTGACATCCATCCAGGAGACATGACCAAACGTAGACTGGCTTGGTTTTTTCTTAAACCTTTACTTTTGTCTTAGAATAAATACTAAGTATTGGCTCCAATGCAAAAGATCAGTAAGAGCTAAGCAATGGGAGTTAAATGACTTGCCTAGGGTCACACAGCTAGGATGTGTCTGAGGCCAGATTTGTGGAGACTGGATTTTGCTTGACTATGCATTAAAGGTCTTGTTCACTCTTTTCTTCCATAGGGGAAGGAGACAAAATTAATTTTTGTTTATTAAAAAAACTAATTATTTTTAGAAGATAACCTAGAGAGGGAAGCCAATTAGATTATTGTAATAGTCTAGGTAAGAGGTGATGAGAGGCCTAACCTAGACCGGTGGCTGTGTGAAGAGAAAGGAGAGGACCAGTTAGAATCAATGAATCATGGCAACTGGCTAGATATGGGGTTTCCAGATGCTTCCAACATGGATGATTGGAAGGATGGTGACCTCCTCAACGATAACTGGAAATTCTGGATTTTAAAATTAATATTCAATATCTCCAAAGTGTAATAATTCTAGAGACCTATTAATATTTAACTAGAGAACACAGAGAACATTCCCCAGTCACTTCATGTGGAAGAGAGAGGGAGAGGGGTGTTACCCAAAACTTACATACAGGGGGCAGCTGGGTAGCTCAGTGGATTGAGAGCCAGACCTAGAGACAGGAGGTCCTGGGTTCAAATCCGACCTCAGACACTTCCCAGCTGTGTGACCCTGGGCAAGTCACTTGACCCCCATGGCCCACCCTTACCACTCTTCAGCCTTGGAGCCAATACACAGTATTGATTCCAAGGTGGAAGATGAGAGTTTAAAAAAAAAAAACTTATATACAATCACACAAATAAATAGAAAGGAAAAGGAATTGTGGGTAATACAGAAAGGAATTTTGGGCCATGCAGTTCCAGGGGCTCAAGATGTTCCAACTACACAGAAGTCTGGAGTAGAGACAGGTTTAAAGGGAAAGACACTGGGTTCCAGTTTAGATGACTGAGTTTGAGATGTCTCTGTGTCCATCGGGCACTCGGCAGTGAAAGGCTGGAAATTTGGACTGGCTGGACAGATTTTGGGAGCTACTTTCATAGAAAACTGAACCCATAAGAGCAGCTAAGGGAGCTACTACAAAGACTAGTTTTCTTATTTGATAAAAGAAGGGGCTGAACTCAGTTCCTGGAGCCTTTGAATTCTAAAGTTATTTTTAGTATGCCCATTTTACAAATAAAGAAACTAAGGCTCAGACAGTACAAATGAAGAGCCCAAAGTTACAGGTTTAGTGAGCCTCAGAATCAGAACTTGAATTCAGGGCTCCTGACTTTGAGATAAGCGCTCATTCGCCCAAAGAGGGTAGAAGGTCCTCTTGGATACCAAGTGGTCAGGGAGCAAAGAGAAAGTCGGATGGGAGGCCTCAAAGGGCAAAAGACTGATCTGAGAACTGAGGAGGCACAGGAGGAGAGAAAGAGGAGGGCATCCATCCATGTTCTCTCCAGCCAAGCAACAAGATCATTCAGTGGGGGGCAGCTGGGTGGCTCAGTGGATTGAGAGAGGGTCCTAGGTTCAAATCTGGCCTTAGACACTTCCTAGGCGGGTGACCCTGGTTAAGTCACTTCACTCCCACTGCCTAGCCCTTACCGTTCTTCTGCCTTAGCACCAACACATAGTATTGATTCTAGGATGGAAAGTAAGGGGTTAAAAAAAAATCATTCATCATACCTTGGGCAATGGGGAGGATGTAATAAAGGTGGACATCATCTTAACAGCATAAGGTGAACCCTACCCTACAGCAATGTCCTCTGATCGGCGCAGGCCCTGGAGATGAGTCACCTGAGAAACTCCAGGGCAGGTTTACCCAGCACTTTCCCCAGCCGTAACCCATTAAGGAAACGGATTCAGATTTTGGCATCCTTATTTTCTAGAGAAAGAAACTTTGAGGATCAAGGGAAAGGACTTGCCCAAGGTCACAAAACCAAAGCTAAGGCTTCCGATCCCAGGAACTGGCTTCGTTAGGTTAAGAGTCCCTAAAAATCAGGTTATAACAAAGGAGAGGAAGCAATCAGAAAGCAGTTTAAGCAGCCTCACCCCCAAAACAGAGGCAGACGGCTGCTAAGTCACCATCCTGCCTTTTGAGAAATAACTCCATGAAAAGCAAAAGGAGCCATTCATTCAGCAAGAGAAGATGCTGACCTCATCAAAAAAGGGAAGCGCCAGCAAGGAGCTTCTAAGACTTCGACTCTTGGCAAGATCCTAGAATGCTCCACTAAAGGGATGCCTTGTGCACGTTTAGAAAAGGAAGCAGTGACCGCGGAGGCAGCAGGGCTTCACCAAGAACAGGTCCCGGCAGGATCCTCTTTGTTATTGCCTTTCTGACAGGTTTACTAGACTGGCAAAATCAGGAGAGAGCTACACATTCAGCAAAGCGTTCCAGGCTTTTCCTATGGATGGAAAGAGTCTAGTGATACCAGCAGTGAGGAATAGATGAAACGGCAGGATACAAAAGGCGGCCGTTCATAGTTTCATGGCAGCTAGAACTGGGAGAACCTATATCAGAATATTTACTATTTACTGTCCTGGTGGGTAAGGGAGGGAGGGAGGGAGGGAGAAAATTGGAATCCAAAAAAGTCGGAAATTGTTTCTTCGTGAAACTGAAATAAGTAAGTAAATAACTTTTTTTTTAAATGTTAGCTAGAGGGAGCAGCTGGGTGACTCAGTAGATGGAGAGCCACTAGAGACAGGAGGTCCTAGGTTCAAATCTAGCCTCAGACACTTCCTAACTATGTGACCCTGGGCAAGTCACCTAACCCCATTGCCTAGCCTTTATTACTCTTCTGCCTTAGAATCAAGAAAGTCAGGGTTTTTTAAAAAATAAATAAAATTTTGAAAAAATAAATGTTAGCTAGAAAAGGGGTCTCCTGTAAAGTGCCCCAAGGCTCTGCCCCTGGCCCTCCCACTTTTTGCATTTTATCAATGACAAAAGCAAAGATAGGGGCAGCTGGGTAGCTCAGTGGATGGAGAGCCAGGCCTAGAGACGGGAGGTCCTAGGTTCAAACCTGGCCTCAGACACTTCCCAGCTGTGTGACCCTGGGCAAGTCACTTGACCCCCATGCCTACCCTTACCAATCTTCCACCTAGGAGCCAATACACAGAAGTTAAGGGTTTTAAAAAAAAAAAAGAAAAAGAAAAAAGAACCTCAAGCTGAGGCTGGAGGACTACTTATAGCCGATGTCACAAATGGGAGGCTTGTTCAGGAAAAGAAAAACACTTGAAAAACTGACGAATTCTGATCAGGAAGGATTTCTGGTACCTTCCTTCCCCCTGTTGATAACTCTAATTTATTCTGTTATCCATTGCTCGTACCTGGTTGTTTGTGTGTTGTGAATCCCTGGAGTTTAGGGACTATCTTTTGCCTTTGTATCCACAGCACTTAGAATAGTATGTGGTATACCCTGGGCATTCAATAAATGCTGATTGACTATTTGACGCAGAGAATACTTGGGACTCCTGAGCACATGCTAAAAATGCTTCTCCCCTCAGAAGAGAGAAGCGATGAATAAGGCATAAACATCTCCAAGATGGGTTTCTAGCTGGAAGGGACCTACCTAGATGACCTGCAGTTCTCACTTTACAAATGAGGAAACCAAGGCCCAGAGAGGTTAAGAGACTTGCCCAATGCCACACAGGTAGTAAGTAGCACCCCCAACGATTAGAGTCCAGGACCTCTGAATTTCTTTTTTCTCCCCTTTCCCTTTCAATCCAGGAGTCACATCTGGCCAATGGGTACCAGTGAAGACTGCTATTAGATTGGAGGAATCATGGGAATTGACAGCGATCTATCAATAAAACATTAAGGAGAAGAACAGGAAACTATTATGCATCTAAATCCTATCATTCTCCTAATGAATAGTGAAATTCTCTGCACACAGTAGGCACTGAATCCCCGTTTGCTGTATTGTTGTAGAATCCCCAGCACACATTAGGCATCACTGTTTTGCTGTTGTGACCTGGGCTTGTTATCTTCTTCCTCCAGCAGACTGTGAGCACCGTGAGGCCAGGGGCCCAGGCTTATGTCTCTAGAGGCCAGTGCAATGCTCCCTCCACACCCAGTAAGGGCTTCATAAATGTTCCCATAAGCAATGGCTCTCCCCTTGAACTTCTCATCCCACTGGCTGATCTCACCTCTGCACTTACAATGGAAGCTTAGATTAAAGTAACTATGGACTCAAATCCGGCCTCAGACACTTCCCAGCTGTGTGACCCTGGGCAAGTCACTTGACCCCCATGGCCCACCCTTACCAATCTTCCAAGTAGGAGCCGATACACAGAAGTTAAGGGTTTAAAAAATTAAATTAAATTAAATTTTTAAAAAAGTAACTATGGTCTCTTTCATCTTCCCTTCGAGACCTTGAGCCTTCTGGGAAGAGAGAGTTCTCTGTCTTATCTAAACTGTGCCTTCTACACAGAATAAACAAGTGAATCCCTCTCGATACATCCTGGCTGCCTCCAAGGCCAGACCTGCCCCCCCTTCCCAGCCAGCCTCACCTGGAAATGAAAGATGCCAGCATAGCCATTCTGGAAGCTCTGCCCATGGGGTACCACCCGGTGCAAGATGGGCTCATTCAGGGTGATGGATGCGATGGCGGCCAGGAGCCAGCAGTCTCCTGCAATGGACACCAGCCATCAGAGGCCTGCTTTTCCCACCACCAACTGGCTTCCAGAAGAGCAGGGTAGGGGACAAACAAGGCTACGCAGTGCCCACTGTATCCTCAAGCCAGAGAAAACCTGGCTGGTTCCCCTCCCAACACCCCCACAGTTACAGAAAAGACCCAGGAATCCGGGCAAACCAGCTTTGAAGATGATAATCAGAGCTTGTCCGTACTTGCAAGAGGGAGGGGTGAGATACAGGAAGGGAAGGAAGGCATTGGGGGAGAGAGAAGAAGGACGGGGAGCAGGCTTACCAAGTGCTCCCTGACAAATGTCAGTCCGGGTGGCCCCATCAACGATAAACTGGGGGTTCGAAAGAAGTTCCTACAACATAGAAGCAGAGAACTAAGGAGTCTTGGATTTCCTGGGACTTTCCCTTCCTGCCAGGCCTCTTTCCCCAGTAGGATCCAGAGGACCTGTCCCGCAGGATCCCCAGGTATCTGGTCCTTGCAACCTTACCCTCCACCCTAGCCCCTGCCCCTAGCCCTGACTGTCCTTCTGCCCCTCCCCCTTAGAGCCCTGCTCTCCTGAAAGAGCCCAGGGGCCCCTCCCTGAGGGCCCCACTCACCGTGGGCCTTTTCCACTTAATGCCATAGGTTTTGGAGGAGTTGGGCCCCAGTTCCTTGAAGCCCAGGGAATGGGGAGAAGGGGGAAAGGTCTCGTCCTGGAAAAGGACCCCGGCCTGCAGGTACTGGGACCGTAGCTGGTCATAGTCCTGGCCCAAGTACTTAATGCAGTTCTCATGGCTGCCCAGGCCCAAATCTTTGGCCCGCTGCTTCTTCACTTGGGCAGACACCCCTGTGCAGTACACAGGGGTGATGATCTCTTCTGTCATCCTGGAGAGGCAAGGGAGGGATAACGGTCCAGACCTGCTCCCTGCTCGGAACCCTGCCGCCCTGTGCCCTGCCCCCCAAACCTGGCACTCCTCTCTCAAAATCCTGGCCCCCTCTCTCCAGCTCCCACTACCCTCTGAACCTCTGCCTCCAGTGGCCTACTCTCAATTTCTCTGCTGCTTTCTCAGAACCCAGCGGTCCGAGTCCCCAGCTCACCTCTCCAGTCCCAACTTTAAGATATACAACCCAGCCATGCAGTTCCTTCAAACCCTCCCCCCCTACACAGGACCCCATCTCAGGGTGCCTAAACTTCTCCTCTGCTCCAGGGGGCCTGTGCTCGATTCACCCCAGGCCCATCAGAGGATTTTTTTTTTAAACCCTTGTACTTGGGTGTATTGTCTCATAGGTGGCAGATTGGTAAGGGTGGGCCATGGGGGTCAAGTGACTTGCCCAGGGTCACACAGCTGGGAAGTGGCTGAGGCCGGGTTTGAACCCAGGACCTCCCGTCTCTAGGCCTGACTCTCACTCCACTGAGCTACCCAGCTGCCCCCTCATCAGAGGATTTTAAACTAGAGAGATTGGCCGCTGCAGACCTCATGCTTTCCAGAGGAGCAGCCACAGAGAGAAGGGAAAGGACTTGCCTGAGGACACATAGATAGGAAGGAGCAGCACCCAAGTTTTCTTCATCCAAATTCACAGCTCTTCCCACTGAGCTACCCTGTGGACCCCCTGCTTGGCACTGGCCTCCAACTTACTCCCCCAACCCCCATCAAGATGGCCAACTTGCCACTGTTGGGGCCAGTGTGAGCAGCAAGCCCTGTTTCCCTTTCGGAATCCCCAGCCCTGGGCATCAGCCCATCCTCAAGATGTCCTGCCTCTTGCACTCAAAACCCCAGCATGACGGCTCCCAATCCATACCTCGGCTCCCAGAATCCCACAGCCACCTCGCTTGCCCCATCCACAAGATGGCCCACCTCTCTCGGAGGGCCTACAGCCCCAACAACCACAACCACATCCCCTCTCAGAACTGGGGGCTGGGGGTGAGGAGGTGTCTAGCCCATCATTCTCTGAAGCCCTGTGTCCTGCCCCAGCCTCTTGTCCCCTCCCAGGCTAGTTTTACAGCCAGACAAGAGCGACTAAAGAGAGTCCAACCTCTCAATTTACAGACGGAGAAACTGAGTCCCCGAGGCAAAAGGAACTTGCCCAATGTCATACAAGAAATAAAGAGCAGGGGCAGAATTTGAAGCCAGATCTTCCGACTTCCAGTCTAGCTCTGTGCAGTCTCCCAAAGTGCAGGAGATTTTTTCTTCTCTTCCTCCCTCTAGCAGTGACCCGAGGCAGGATGGACTGAGTGGGGTGGAGCACTAGATTTGAGATTGGAACTGTGGGAGTGGAAGGAGAAGGAGCGCTTCTCCGGAGGCCCTTATTTCGACTTCTTTCTTCATCACCCCCAGCCAGGCTTTCAGCCCCGAGGGACCTGGCTGCACAAAACACGGCCCTTTTCCACGCGGGGGCTGGCTGGGAACCCTCTAGCCTGAGACCGACCTGACCCACAGGCTGGGCACCGGAGGACTCCCGGGCTCCCAGGACTGGGATCTGGACCACACCCAAGCTCTTCCCTCTGCTCAGCGATCCCCCCCAGAGGAAGGGGAAGCCCTCTCTGGCTGCACTAACTCTCTCCCCCAGAGCTGGGAAGGTGGGAATGCCTGGGTCCC
>NC_058135.1:288185809-288283003 GCF_016433145.1 Gracilinanus agilis | reverse complement strand
GCGGGCTGAAGGGCACTGCCAGCTGCCCGGGGGCGGTATTTTTAACCAGGGGCAGCTCGGGTTGCAGGGCTGGGCAGGCACCGCCCCGATGCGGCAGACCCCCGCCCCCACCCTGCCCAGAGGAGGGCTCCCCACTCTTCCCCCTCCCCCCCTCCCCGCCTTCCCCCCAGCGTCCTGGGCCGGGGTGGCTCCTTTCGCCTCCAAAACCTACCGCCAGTTTCGGTGCCCCACCAGTGCCCGTCGCTGCTGCCGCTGCCCAGCGGAGCCGCACTGAGATTGCATTCCGCTGAGCTGCAGAGGCAGCGCCGGGGGCGGGGAGAGGAGGGAGGTGCCCGGGGAGCGCGGTTACCTCCCCTTCCAGGCGGCCCCCTTTGGGACAGCTCCCCCCTCCCCCGCGCTTTGGTGCCCCGACCTTGAACGCCTCGCGGGATGCGCGCGCCCCCTGCCGGACGGTCGGAGTCCTGGACAGCGCCAGCTCGGCTCGCCTGTGGAGGCTGCCTGCAGAGGCCACCAGCCCAGCCGTCAAGGAACGGTGTCTGAAATGATCTTGTCTCTGAGGTCCCTTCCCGCTAGCGCCTACCTCCGCCTCAGTTTCCCCTTATGTAAAAGGCAAGCATTGGCCTCGAGCGCTTCTTCCGTCCCTTCCAGCTCGCTTCCTAGGGCCCAGGCCACCACGTGGACATAGAGGCAGATCTACATCTGTGGAACAGAGGAAACAGTAAGACCAAGATCCAAACCCACAGACATTTGTAAAGCACCTACTGTGTACGCGAAAAAACAGAACGCGACAATGGGGCAACAGACAATGAAAAGCAGGTTAAGTTTACATTCTAAGCACCTACTGTGTGCCAGTAACATCGTGGTGCCTAGACGGGGCAGAGTCTTTGGGACTCATCTTTCCGACCTCAGACTCTTCTTAGCTGTGTGACCCTGAGCAAGCCGCTTAACCCCGCTTGTCTCAGGTGTAAAATGAGCTGGAAAAGGAAAGGGGGAGCCCCTCCGGGATCTCTGCCCAGAAAATCCCAAATGGGGTCACAAACAGACACAGCCAAAAAAAAACTGAGCCATAAAAATATTCAGGAGAGAGTTTTGTTCCCTAAGAGACTTGGATGATCTTTTTTGATTTCTATTCTATAAGGCTAACCCTAGAGACTTCCACTGGCCAGTCCCACTTCCTCTCACCCCAAACTGGGACTTTCCATTGGTCCCATCAGCCTACCAGCCACAGCCGTTGCTACAACTAGTAGGATATATGAATGAACGAAAAGCGTTTATTAGGCATAAAGCGGTAGATAAAGTGCTTGGAGTCAGGAAGACCTGAGATCAAATTCTGCCTCAGATACTAGTTGTGTGACCCGGGCAAGTCACTTCATTTCTGTTTATCTCAGTTTCCTGAACTGAAAATTATTTGAGAGATCGTTTCTTATAGAGAGGGAGCTGGCCTTGGAGTCAGAAAGGCTTGGATTCAGATCTCTCTTCTGATATACACAGTGGTGATGGGCGAGTCACTTAACTTCTCTCAGCTCTCTGAGACTGCGGCTATTAGCTGAAGAGAAGATTTGCGTTGGTTGAGGGAAGATTCTCCTTCAGAAGTTCCCTATACTAATAGCCATCATCTATTATTATTTTTAAATTAAATTTTATTGATAGATTTTTTTTTACATCAACAGTATTTCTCCCAGTATCCCGCTCCTTCCTATCTCCTAATGAGCCTTCTGATGCAACAATAACATTTCTTAAAGAAAAAGAGGAAGAGTGGTAAGGGCTAGGCAATGGGAGTCAAGTGACTTGCCCAGAGTCATACAGTTAGGAAGTGTCTAAGGCAAGATTTGAACCCAGGACCTCCCATCTCTGGGCCTGGTTCTTGATCCACTGAACCACCTAGCTGCCCCCCTTAATATTCATTTGAAGATAGAAGGTAAAGTTTGTTGGTGGTTTTGTTTTTGTTTTTGTTTTTTTATGAGAAAGAAAATACATTGTATGCCATTTGTAGCTTTTTCAATCAAACAAGCATTTAATGAGCTTCTAAGATATACCAAGCACTATGCCGGACTCTAGAAATACAAAGAAAAAAGTGAAATAGTCCCTGCCCTCAAAGAGTTTATATTCTATCATGCATATAACATATAAGCAAATAAAAATTGTTTTTATCTGTGATTTTATTGCTATAGAAGAACTCCCGTGTGAGGAAGTTCCCTCTTTAAATGTAGGTCAAACACCTTCAACACCTTCTTGGTAACTCATAATCTTAAAGAGTTACCTAGGCCCAAGAGTTTAGGAAACACAGAATTACAGTTAAAATTCTATGTGTCAAAGACAGATTAAACTTTGATCTCATACTACAAAGAGGTAGAAGCCACCAGCTGGGAGGGGAACAGGAGAGGGGAGAGATGGGATTTGGGTCCTTTTTTAGGAAACTGAAGAGTCTAAGAGGCAGAAGAGAAGAGGAAGTGAATTCCAAGGATGGGGCAAAACCTCTGCTGAGTAATTCCATGTGAACTGCAAAGACCTCCAGGAACTGATGCAGAGTGAAAGGAGCAGAACCAGGAGAATGTTGTACACAGAGACTGATACACTGTGGTAAAATAGAATGTAATGAACGTCTGTACTAGCAGGATTGCAATGACCCAAGACAATTCTGAGGGATTGATGGAAAAGATGCAATGCACATTCAGAGGAAAAACTACAGGAGTGGAAACACAGAAGAAAAACAACTGCTTTTCACCCAAAAATTGGGCCCACGTGAAATGTTTTGCCCCAAAGTGATTCCTTTTCTGATAAATAAAAAGTAATGCTAAGTCCTTCCCTATTCTTGATGATAGGATCTTCAATGGGTAAGAATTATATATGTCTTGTGTGTGTGTGTGTGTGTGTGTGTGTGTGTGTGTGAAATGTCATTTTGTATGTGTGTCTGTCTTGAAAGGTAGTACTGAAAACCTCAGGATTGACAGAAAAAGAGAAAGGAGAGAGAGAGAGAGGCAGAGATTTAAAAGTTTATTTGAGTTGTGAGTAGTAAAGGCCACTATAATGGAATTTCATGTCATAGTCGCTGTGTGGGATTTAGCTTTTTTTTTTTTTTTAAACCCTTAACTTCTGTGTATTGGCTCCTAGGTGGAAGAGTGATGAGGGTGGGCAATGGGGGTCAAGTGACTTGCCCAGGGTCACACAGCTGGGAAGAGTCTGAGGCTGGATTTGAACCTAGGCCTGACTCTCCATCCACTGAGCTATCCAGCTGCCCCCTAGGGATTTAGCTTTTTAAGAAAGTTATGTTCTCAGGGTTTTTTTTTTTGTTGGTTCTCTGTCAAAATGTAGGAAAACTTTTATTTTGTATTGTTGTTTAAAGTACTAGGCAAGGCATTCCCCAGTTAACAAATGGTCAAAGGATATGAATAGGCAGTTTTCAGATGAATAAATCAAAGCCATGGATAATCAGGAGAAAAAGTGTTCTAAATCCCTCCTAATTAGAGAAATGCAAATCAAAACAACTCTGAGGTACCACCTCAAGCTTAGCAGATTGGCTAAAATGACAGCAAAGGAAAGTAATAAATGTTGGAAGGGTTGGGGCAAAATTGGGACACTAATGCAAATATTAATAATACAGAAATAGGTCTTGATCAACGACACATGTAAAACCCAGTGGAACTGCTCATTGGCTATGGAAGGAGGGGGGTGAGAGGAGGGGAGGGAAAGAACATGAATCATGTAACCATGGGAAAATATTCTAAATCAATTAATTAAATAAAAATTTTCAAATTAAAAAGAAAGATACATTCTCGAGAAGCACAGGAGGTCATCCAGAAACTGGAAGAGATCATTGTGCCCTGAACCCAGTAGGCTTTTTTTTTTTTCTTTTCTTTTCTTTTTTTTTTTAAACCCTTGTACTTCGGTGTATTGTCTCATAGGTGGAAGATTGGTAAGGGTGGGCCATGGGGGTCAAGTGACTTGCCCAGGGTCACACAGCTGGGAAGTGGCTGAGGCCGGGTTTGAACCCAGGACCTCCCGTCTCTAGGCCTGACTCTCACTCCACTGAGCTACCCAGCTGCCCCCCCAGTAGGCTTTTAAAAATTAATTAAATCCATTCAAATTTAATTTAATTAATGAAGTTTAGTCAAAATTTTGTCTCCTAAAAATATTTGGTCCCCTATATGTATGTCTTCTATGTATATATGTATCTCTCTGTGTGTTTATGAAATTGATGCATTTATAGGAGGGAAGAAAAAGTCAAATTTCAAGCAGAAAGTGTAGTGGGGAGAGATGTTAGTTTGAGAAGCTTGTTTCAGGCAGCTGAGATGGGATGATTTTAACAGATCAAAGTTTTTCTCTTCCCCAGAGTCAGACTCTCATCCAATTACCTGGCTAGGAAAGGCTTGAACTGATATTTGAAAACTCTGAATTTATTGTCCTCCATCCAGGTGTGCCTAAACTTGAAAAGCCTCGACTGTGGCCTGTGTACAGGAAACTAAGGGTAAATTTCTTTAAGCTTATAAAACATTGCAATTGGCCCCAGTTCTGTCCACCTTTAATATATAGAGATTAAGTTGTCTCTTTAAGAAGTCTTTTTCCTCTGCAATAAGTTTGAACTCTATTTTATTTTTTATTAAGCCCTGGTATTGTACTGTAACGTCTGACATGAAATCCGTAATAACCAGCTGATAATTTGCTCCAACTTTGATATTATTTTTTTTTAAACCCTTGTACTTCGGTGTATTGTCTCTTAGGTGGAAGATTGGTAAGGGTGGGCAATGGGGGTCAAGTGACTTGTCCAGGGTCACACAGCTGGGAAGTGTCTAAGGCTGGATTTGAACCTAGGACCTCCTGTCTCTAGGCCAGACTCTCACTCCACTGAGCTACCCAGCTGCCCCTTTGATATTATTTTTGAAATAAATAAAATTTAAGCTAGTAAGTATATATTTTGTTAATTTGGCATCTACTGTCATTGCAAAAATTATGGGAAAGTGATTTATTTTATTGTACTATCTAATTTTTAAAGGGTTTTTTATTGTTGTTGGTTCTTTGAAAAATGTAGGAACATTTTTGTTTAAAGTAATAGGCAAGGGGGGCAGCTGGGTACTCAGTGGACTGAGAGTCAGGCCTAGAGACGGGAGGTCCTGAGTTCAAATCTGGTCTCAGACACTTCCTAGCTGTGTGACCCTGGGCAAGTCACTTGACCCCCATGGCCCACCCTGACCACTCTTCCACCTAGGAGCCAATACACAGAAGTTAAGGGTTTAAATAAATAAATAAACAAACAAACAAACAAATAAATAAATAAAGTGATAGGCAAGGCATTCCCCAGTTGACAAATGGTCAAAGGATATGAATAGGCAATTTTCAGATGAAGAAATGAAAGCCATCAATAATCACTTGAAAAAGTGTTCTAACTCGCTCCTAATTAGAGAAATGCAAATCAAAATAACTCTAAGGTACCATCCCACACCTAGCAAATTCGCCGATATGAAAGTAAAGGGAAATAATAAATGTTGGAGGAGGGGACGTGGCAAAATTGGGACACTAATATCCTGCTGATGGAGTTGTGAATTGATCCAACCATTCTGGGAGGTAATTTGGAATTATGCCAAAGGACTTTAAAAGAATGGCTGCCCTACGATCCAGCAATACCACTACTAGGTTTGTATCCTAGACAGATAACAATGAAAAATGTTTTTACAAAAAATATTCATGGCCACATTCTTTGTGGTGGCAAAGAAATTGGAAAATGATGGAATTTCCATTGATTAGGGAATGGCTGAATAAATTGTGTTATATGATGGTGATGGAATACTATTGGGCAATAAGGAGTGATAAATTGCTTGATTTCCACATGAGCTGGAAAGACCTGCATGAAATGATGCAGAACAAAATGAGCAGAACCAGGAGAACAGTGTACACAGAGAATGAAACATTGTGGGACAATCATATATATTCGACTTTGCTACTGAAGCAATGCAATGATTCAGGACAATCTCGAGCGACTTATGAGAAGGAATGCTGTCCACATTGAGAGAAAGAACTATGGGAATAGAAACACAGAAGGAAAACATTTGATTTTTCACTTGTTTATATGGGTATTGGATGTGGGGTTTTGATTTTTAAAAGATTATTATAAAAATGAATAATATTAAAAAAAATAAAGTAATAGGCAAGGGGTCAGCTGAGCAGCTCAGTGAAAAGAGAGCCACGCCTGAAGATGGGGGGTCCTAGGTTCAAATCTGGCCTCAGACACTTCCTAGCTGTGTGACCCTGGGCAAGTCACTTTACCCCTATTGCCTAGACCAGTGATGATGAACCTTTTGGAGACCCAAACTGCAACCCTTACACCATATATGAGCTGCCCCCTTACCCCAGACAGGGAAGGGAGGAAGCACTCCCATTGGGCTGCTGGGCAGAGGGGCAAATGATGTGAGAAATGTCCTCAGGCACAGTGGAGAGAGGGGAGGGAGCAGCCCCCTCTGGCATGTGTCCCACAGGTTCGCCAACATAGGCCTAGATTGTCCTACTCTTCTGCCTTGGAACCAATGCACAGTATTGATTCTAAGATGGAAAGTAAGGGTTTATTAAATTAATTAATTAATTAAAATAAAGTAATAGGCAAAGTATTTTTCTATTATATCTCTCCAGATACTGGTCGATGTTTCTCCAAATTAGAGAATACAGAAAATTAATTACAGACTAAAATATTTTAGTATAAATTTTTTTTTGTTGGAAAAAAATT
The DNA here is from genome assembly GCF_016433145.1 of Gracilinanus agilis. Taxonomy (NCBI): domain Eukaryota; kingdom Metazoa; phylum Chordata; class Mammalia; order Didelphimorphia; family Didelphidae; genus Gracilinanus; species Gracilinanus agilis. The sequence goes on along the minus strand of NC_058135.1, from coordinate 288,276,291 downwards.
TCTAACGTACAATGTGAGAATTTAGGACAAGTGATTCCAATGTAAATAGAGATGAAAGGTATGTTAACCATTCTAAAACTTAGATTTCATTTGGCTAATAGTTATTTTAAATTCCTGCTCTTAGATTAGCTGAGTTTGGCTTTAAGGTAATTCGAAAAAACTGGAAAAAATTAATGCTACAATTCTAGATATTTTCACTTGAGCATTCTGTGTGATACCATTTGATCCAGGTGGGATTGGGGTGATTTCTTAAGGGAGACCACACTGCCTAGAAATCTGCAGTGAAAATTGCAGGTGAAATAGGATCACTGTACTTAAGATACTGGGTTTAATTGGAATGTGGCTCTCCAGGAATGTAACACTTCCTTGCTGACTTTAGAGTTTCTATAGAAGAGCCAACTACCTATAGATATTCTAATTAAGGAACTCTAGATCTTTTGAATTGGGACTTGAAATCAGCCAGAATTCTAAAGCTCCAAGATCTGTCCTTTGAAAAAAACTCACCCAAAGTAACCAGCTTGGGAGGAAGGTAAGAAAGTATAATGGAGTTTCCTTTTTTCTTTCTTTTTTTTTTTTTTTTTTTTTTTAATCTCTGAGATAGGCTAGTTTCTCTAAGGGAAGTTGGTCATTCTGGCATATCAGATCATTTTATACAGGGTTTTTTTGTTTGTTTGTTTTAATTTTAAACCCTTAACTTCTGTGTATTGACTTATAGGTGGAAGAGTGATAAGGGTAGGCAATGGGGGTCAAGTGACTTGCCCAGGGTCACACAGCTGGGAAGTGGCTGAGGCCGGATTTGAACCCAGGACCTCCTGTCTCTAGGCCTGGCTCTCAATCCACTGAGCTACCCAGCTGCCCCCATTATACAGGGTTTTTAATGTGATAAAGCAATGGTTCCTAGTGCCAGCAGCCCTATGGGAGTGAAGTCTATGATCTTCAGGTAGAGTTTTTTCTCAGGGGAAAAGCTGGGAGAGCAACTCTGCATGGGCAGAAATAGGCCTTCCCTGACTTAATATCTCTGTTATGCCTGAATGGGAAACCTTCCCACCTAGTTGATTCTGAGACAGGCTGATGGAATCTGTCAGTGCAATTGGCTCTCTATGACTTTTGCCTGGAATTTACATCAAAACTGGGGACCATCTTCCATTTACTATAACCATGTCCCTCTTTTTTTTTCTCCTTTTATAGCAGCAATTCTCTATAATCAAGGAAATTGATCAGTGAAATATGTGAACACTGTATTGGTTGTGAGTTTGATGGACTGCCTCCTAATTAAGTATTCACCAATTAGAGATGTCTTGGGATGCTCCAGGGAAGGGCTAAATAATGAGCTCCCAAAACTCCAGTAAGCTGCCTGACCAAGATTTGAGGTCTCTGGTCATTTGGGAGGGTTAATAACCTTATCTCATTCAGTTATGATTTTGGTCTAACCGATAAATGAATATAATATATATATAATATAATAAAAAAAATCCATAGTCTTATCCAAAAATCAATCTCAAGATCATTTTAATTATAACAGGAGTAAAGTACAAGAAGGCTGCACAGACTAATTGGAGCCAGGGTACAGAGGGCTATAAATGCCTTGGGAGTTTGTATTTGATCCTTAGGGCAATAGGGAGCCAGTGGAGTTTATTGATGGGGCAGTGATGTAGTCAAGACTCATGCCTTAAGAAAATTACTTTGATGTCTAGGTGGAGAATGGATAGGAAAGGAGATGCTTGAGAACCAGAGTCCAATTAAGAAGGTATATCGGGTGAGAGGTGAAGAGGGCTTTTGAACAAGGATGTTGGGTATAGTGGTAGAGCCAAGAGGTTGAACACAAGTTGTATTTGAGGTGGATAACAAGCTTTGGTCACTAAGAGGTGGATATGGATGGTGAGGGAGGAGTGGAGGATGATCCTGAAGTGGCCAGTCCAGCGACTGGGAGAATGGTGGTGCCTTGGACAGCAACAGGGAAGTCTTTGGGGAAGAGGAAAGATAATGAGTTTTGTTTTGGACATCCTGAATTTGAGTTGCTCCTGGAACTCTAACTTGAAAAGTCCAAAAGGCAGCTAAAGTTGCCAGACTGGTCTCTCTTGAGGCCAGGGCAGGATCTACAGATCTGGTAGTCAAAGCCTAGAGATAATAACTGAGCCCAGGGAGCAGAAGTTCATCATGTGAGAGAAAGCCCAAGGCTTAGGAGAGAGCCTTGGGGGACAACCACAGTCAGGGGGTAGATATGGATTAAGAGATAGTGAGAAACCATCAGACTTCTTTCCAGTCATTGATAAAAATGTTGAATAGCCAAATACCGATAGATCCAGGACCTTGGCACAAGATACTACCTTCCAAGTGGAAGGGGAGCATTAATGAGTCAACAAAGAAAGATTAAGTATCTACTAAGTGACAGGCCTGGGTGCTGAGGGAGGGAAGTCAAAGAAAGGCAAAAACCCAGACATGCCTGGGGGAGGTTGTATTCTAATGTAAATATACACAGCAGCAGAAAGGTATTCCTGGAGGTGGATACCAGCAGCGGAGGAAACAGATTACAGTAGAAGGGGGGATGTGAGCTATTTAGAAGAAAACCTAGGAAGATAAGACCCAGAAATGTGGGCAGTAGAGCATTCCAGGTAGGGGAGATAGCCAGGTTAAAGGCACACAGTCAGGAAATGGAATATCATATTCAAAGAGTTTCAAGGAAGCCAATGTTGCTGAATCCTAGAGGAAGGAGAAAAGAGTAAAGTGCAAGGAGCCTGGAAAGGTAGGAGACCAGGTGGAGAAAAGCTTTAAATCTCTGACAGGAGAGTTGATCATTGATCCTAGACCTCATAGGAAACTACTAGAACTCACTGACCAGGAGGGATGGGCAGATCTATGCTTTAGGAAAATCAATCAATAAATATTGATTAAGCTCCTACTGTGTGTTAGGCTCCGTGCTGACCCCAAAAAAGCAAAAGACATCCCTACCCTCAAGGAGTTTACAATGTAATGGGGGGAGACAACATGAGAACAGATGTATGCAGAATGAGATATGTACAAGATAAACAGTAATAATTAAGGGAGGGAAGGCACCAGAATTAAGAGGGGTTGCAAAAGGCTTCCTGTAGAAGGTGGGATTTTAGTTAGAACCTAAAACCAGGGGAAATCCTTTTGGTAGCTGACTAGAGCAGATACTGGAATGGGGAGGGACTTGGGACAGGGAAACCAGATGGAAGATATTGGTAATAGGCCAAGGGTGAGATGTGGAAGACCTAGCCCAATGTGGTGGCTGTTTGAGTGTTGAAAAGGGGACGTGGAGAAAAGAAGTTGTAAAAATAAAAGTATCAAAAAGATTTGGCAACTTCTGGGATGTGGGTTAAGGGGAGTCCAGGATAACACCAAGCTTGTGAGCCTAAGAGCTCTCAATAGCACTAGGGAGGAGTAGAGTGTTGGGGGGGGGTGGGATGGGGGAGATAATGAGTTCAGCTTAGGACTTGTGTTTAAGATATCAAAAGGACGTCCAGTTAGAGTTGTCTAAAAGGAGAGAGAATATGAGTGATCAGTAAAGTCAGAGGATTCAGTGCAGTCAAGAGTCAAGACTGAGAAAAGGGCATTGGATTTGGCAATTAGGAAATCTTTGGTAACTATAGAGAGGGCAATTTCAGTTGAAAGAAGTCGGAAGCCAGATTGCAGAATTCAGAAAAGAAAGAGAAGAGAGGAAATAAAGGCAATAAGTGTAGACGGCTTTCTCAAGAAGTGTTCCAATTGGTAGGCATTAAGTGAAGTTATTTTTTTTGTTTTTGTTTTTTTTTTTAGTGATAATGTTTGAAGACAGAAGCTAAGGAGCCAGTGGACAGAGATTGAAGATTAGTGGGAAACTGTGGATGATCTGGGGGGTGGGGGGGAGAGGTAATCTGCCAGAGAGGTTTGGAAGAGATAGTAGTAAGGATGCAAAGCCCTGGCCAGGAGGACCACCTCTTCACAGGCAACTGGAGTAAGGGAGGTAGAAAGGGAAAATGTATGATACATGATAAAAAAGGAGAAAGGGAGAACTTTCTTCAGATGACCTCAAGTTTATTGGTTAAGTATGGAGGTAAGATTCTCAGCTGAAAGGGTGAAGGAAGGCTGCCTTGGGAGGTTTGAAGAGAGCTAGGATCTGTTGGTAGAGGAGGTAGCAAATCCATTAGAAAAGAATTGAATGTTTGCCTTTTGGCAGTTGGGGCCACTTAAGATTAGATAAATTGTAAGGGACACACAGCACAGTTCAGTGACTTCTTCCAGTTCCATCCACCATCTTGAGAATAGAAACAAAGGAGGCAGACGGAGGAATAATGAAGGATTGGAGATTTGGCCAGCTGTGATCAGTTCTAGGACAAGAGGGCAACGGACTTGAGACTAAAATGGACTCTAGAGCTGAGTCGGTTCATCAAATGATTGAGATAGAGAAGAGAGAACTTAGCCCGTGTAGGAGAGGTCCCACAGAAGATTAAGAACAGGTTAAAGGGAGGTCAGGCATAGGAAAAGATGGGAATGATCACGGATTGTGGTCAAATAAAGGAATTGTAAAGTTCATGGGCAAGAAAGTGGAATATTTATGAGTGATGGCAAGATGAAGGGCCGTGACCATTTCTAGGAATAGCTGAGGAGAGGAGAAGATCAAAGAAACGGAGTAGATGGAGAAACTGAGAAGTTAGGGGTCTGGGCAACCATCAATGTATAGGTTGAAATTCATAATAAAAGCAGGAGATAGTCAAGAAAGACTGGCCTGTGAGCTAAGCCCTGAACTCACGAAGGAAAGAGAATGCTCTGGGAGGGTTTGATAAGAGCTCCAGGATCTGGATTGGGTGATAAATTTAGATAGACTGAGCCACCAAAGGAGGAAAGGTTGGTTAGAGAAGGGCAGTAAGAGTCTGGAATTGGCAGTGGGGAGCGAAGACTCTTCAAACTTCTCCACCATGACCAGTAAATTAGGTCATAGGACGGTATAACCAGTTCTGGAAAGAGCATGAAAGAAAGAAGCAGTATTGGGGGAGCCAAGTTTCTGGGAGAGCCAGAAGGAATGAGAAAGGGAAATGTTTCAAAATATATATATATGTTAATTATTGTTCAGACATTTCAGAAAGCACAAGATCAGAAGTGGGAGGGGGTACAGTTGCTATAGATGGATGTGAGGAAGCAGCGGGGTGAGAAGGAGAAAGAACAAGGGGCTAAGAGTATCACCACCACAGGAGGCTGGTCTCCAGCAGGTAGGCAGAAAGAGAGGTGGATGTTTTGCCTTGATGGTCCTGCAAGATAAGAAATGAAAGAGATTTTGTCCCCAGAGGACATAGAGTCTGGTGCTCGAGATGGTTCTGGGGCAGAGGTAGTGGTTGGTCTATGGGTGTAGCCATTCAAAAAAGCACGAATCCACTGGACCTGCCCTCATAGGATCATAGCTTTAGAAGTAGAAGAGGCCTTAGAGGCTGGTCCAATCTCTTCGATTACTGATGAGGAGGCTGAGAATCTGTGTCTTGGCCAAGGTCACACAGTTTGCATCTGTCTGAGGGACCATTTAAGCTCAGGTCTTCCTGAGTTCAAATCCACCTTAAGGTCTCAGCTCTTCAACTTTTCTACCAGTAAACCAAATACTTTTTTTTTTAATAAACCCTCATCTTCTTTCCTAAAATCAATATTATGTATTGGTTCTAAGGCAGAAGAGTGGTAAGGGCTAGGCAATGGGGGGTAAGTTTCTGGGCCTGCCAAGTGAGTGGATTGAACTAGAGTGGGCTGGCCACTGGAGGCCTTTATCTAGAATCCTAAAGTCCAGTCTTCACAAATTGGAGGCCTCAAGTGATTCCCAAGACAGCCCATTGGACAGCATTCAGTTAACATGGAGTCTGCAGCTTCCCCCCCATCCCAGGGGCTCCTCTTCAGGCCTCTGAAGCCAAGCAAACAAAAACTAGGCCCTCCTCCTCCCATAAGGCAGCCCCTCAACCACTAGGCCATTCCCCACCGCCCTTCAGAGTATTCTCTCCAGGCCAGCACCTCACAGATACAAGGAAGAAAAAGGTTTGTGAAAATGCACAAACACAAAGGAAATGGGAGATGAGGCCATCGTATGGGGTGGGATGGAAACTCATTTTAATTGGGCACACTACCATTCGGGTGACTCAGGCAGGGAAGAAATAATCAATTCCAGAGCAGGCTGGGGGGCTGACAGCCTTTGGGAAGAGATGGAGCCACCAGTGCAATTCAGAGGAAAGCGGACAGAATCAGAAATCGTCCTCGCCCTGTCTGACAGGGGCTCGGTTTCTTCGACTGTAAAAGGAGGGAAGGGGTTGAGATGGATGGCCTCCAAGACTCACCTCTGAACTAGCCTAAGGCCTGGGGTAGGAAGGAGTGGAACTGTCGGTAGTTGGAGGCCAGCAGGCCATCTGGAAGTTTCCTATATTGAGTAATTTAGTTCCATCTCTAGGGGGTGCCCCACCGTCCCCCTTCCCCCACAAGTGTCAAATCAAGCCCTAAACACAATCTCTCTTCTCCGATTTATTAAAGAAGGAACCAAGACCACTGTGATGTCGAGAAAGACAGGAGTTCTGTAGCAAAGAAGGCTGAGGCTCAAAAACCAGGAAGTTGAAGAAGAGAAGGAAGGAAGAGGAGGGCAGCAGGGATGCCAGCCTGAAGCCAGGGAGGGCAGTCGCCCTACAAAGGGACAACTTGCAGAGAGGGGCCGGCAGGCTGCTCCTGGCTGTTCTTTATCCTACTGACTGCCAGGAACCAGGGGAAACAGCGGTGGCCAGCTCTGGCAGGACTGTAGGGAGAAGAGGAGAAAGTCATGAGCTAGCACAGTCAAGAACAAACTACAAGACCAGGGAGGGGAAGTGGACCCAAAGATTAGCCTCTCGGTCACTCTCCCTTCCTACTGTCAATCTGATAAACATTTACTAGCCACAGTCCATATGGAGGGAAACAGCATATAAACTAGTGGGGGAAAATATGAACCCAGATCTGTACAGGTCTTAAAAAATACAAAGTAATGGGTGGAGGGGGAGATGAGGGGAAAGACCCAGCCTCTGGTAGGATGCTAGGGAGTCTACAAAACTAAGGAGAGAGAGCATTCCCAAGGCACAGACATCAGATATGTCATATATGGCCAGAACACAGATGATGGGGCAAGGTTCATTCTAGAGTAAGATCATAGTATCCAGATTGTGAAAGATTTTGAATTTGAGACAGGCACTGCTTCCTAGGGGTGAGAGGGAGTCATTGAAGTTTCCAGGGGAGAAGCAAAGGAACACCTGCACATCTCTCATCCTCCCTCTCTTTTTCTCTTTCCCAAACCATGGTTTCCTGTGGACAAGCTATTACCCTTGCTCCAAAGAAGCCACTCCCACCACCATCCCTTCCCTCTTCCATCTCTTCTCCACACTCACTTTGCAAAGTGTAGGTTCCAGGTTCTAGTCTCAGCATTGGAGGGAGGATGAGGAAAAGGTTCCTGGGCCAAGGGGCCAAGGAAATCGTAGGAAGCGACTGAGTTGGAGGAGGCTGTTTGGGGGACTGCTGCTGAGGAGGACACTGTTTAAGAGAGTTCTGTTTGGGGGAAGGCTCTTCGGGAGGAAACGGGGAATGACCCCACCGGACCCAGCAGCCACAGACAGAGCAGCCCAGTGGAGAGAGGCTTGACACATGGGACATGACAGAAGGGCAGTTCTGGTCCCCCTGGGGGGAGCCTCGACGAGCACCCCCATGGTGGACTGGCCGCTCCCTTGTCCAAGCCCAATGGGATGGTTCCTTTGCCATAACCTGAAAGGAGAGAAGATCAGTAGCCCAAGTATTTGTGAGGCAAAGCTGTTCTTATTTGTCCCTGAGAGGGATCAGAGTTAATCAGCGACCAGACTAGAAGTCAGAGAGCTGGATTTTCTACTTTATCCAAGTCTCTTCCCCAATCTAAGCCTCAGTTTTCCCAATCAAAATGGAGTTGGACTAGATAAGTGATGGCAAACCTATGGGCACAGGTGCCAAAGATGGCATGCAGAGCACTCTCTGTGGGCACTCAGCCTCCCCATTCCTCACCCCTAGAGTTCATTACCAGAAAGGCAGAGGGACTCAGGTGGAGCTGCTCCCCTCCCCCTCTCACATCACTCACCCCTCTGCCCAGCAGCCCAAGGGGGGCACACAGGGAGTAAGGTGGGCAGCTCACAGGTGTAAGAGCTGGAGGGGAGCAGAGCCCTCGGGCCACACCCCTCCCCCTCTCTACACTCACTTCACCCAGCCCTCCATCCAGCAGCCCAAGGGGAGCGTTTCCTCCCCTGTGTGGGGTAAGGGGAGGATGGGACATATCCAGCATGTGGTGGTGGGAGCAGGGCACATGGTCTGGGGGGTGCGGTGGGGGCAGGGCCCAGCACTCTGTCTCTAAAAGACTCACCATCCCTGCACTAGATGATTTCCAAAGCTCCTCCCCAGCTGACACCCCTTGTTCTATGTTCCCGGGTCCCTCCCAGCGCCCCACGATCCCTCACCTCTTCACAGCAGTGGCGGCTTACAGCTGCCCTGTAACCCATCCGTGCCCACAGCTGGTCCCTCTGGCGCAGGAAGCGAGGCACAAGTTTCCGCCAGCCCTGGCCCAGGGCCCAGGGTAAAATCTCATACTTGGGGTCCTCTCTGTCTTCCTCCATGTCATTTGCTAGGTACCTGTGGCACCCGCCAGTGAATGAAGGTAAGGCACGATTTTATTCATTTTGTCTCTAAACATTCATCCCTTTACTACCCTCTGTACACCCAGAGACACCCAGTTTACTCACAGGGCTAAGAAGAGGTTGCTGTGGGTGTATTCACTGAGCTGCAGGCCGGCTCTTTGGAAATAAATCAGAGCCATTGCCAAGAGATACTGCAGAGACAGAAACAGGACGGCCAGCCTCGTTAGCCCTCCAGCCAATGGGGCGCCATCCCTGCGGCCGCTCCAACCAGAGAGCCTAAACTTCATCAACCCAGGCCAGGGCAGCCGGCTGGATTAGAGAGATCTCAGGGCTGGAAGCTGGAAGCCAGAGTTCCAGCCTCCGCCATTCCGTGTTCCCCCGTGCCGGCCCAGGCTGTGCTCTCCCTTCAGACCCCAGCAGGGTAGGGTAGGATGGGGAGGGGTCGTTCCGTGTTAGATTCCTGCTGCAGGGCACGACACGTGGCAGGTGCTAACCAAAGGCTCAGTCCGGGAAGCCCCTCTGCCCCCGTGAACCCGTCCTTAGCCCCGGCCATCCCCCTCTCTGTCTGTCTGTCTGTCTGTCTGTCTGTCTGTCTGTCTGTCTGTCTGTGCGTCCTCAGCCTGGCCCACAAGAGCGGTCGAATCGCTGCCCCTGTTCCCTCTCAGTCTTGCCCCTTTGGGTGTTTTAAGTGGGAGTCAAAGGCGGAGGAGGGGGTGGGAGACAGAGTGGGAAGGGGTCCCCGGCTAATGGAGCTAACTAAGGGCGACCTCCTCTTCCTCCAGGGAGGCTGCGTGCGCCCCCAGCACAAACATACGCACCTTATCAGAGATCTGAAAACATAGATCGGTGGCAAAGAATTGCTGCAGGTAGCTGTCCTCTGGGGAAAGGGAGGCAGGAAGAAAAGAGTCAGCCTTGTTCCTGCCCCCCCTGCCCCCCCTCCCCTCCCCGGGCAGAAAAGCCTGGGGTGAAGCCCTGGTGAAGACGGGTGGTGAGCACACCCTGGGCAAGGGAAGAAGGGATGAAGGCCCATCCCGACCAGTGGGGAAAGCTGTGACTTGCCCCCCCCCGCCCCCTCGGCCCCCCTGGGGGACCCCAGAGACCAGCCCAAGGGGAGCCGGCCAGCGCGCCATCTTACCTAGAAGGTTGAGGAAGGCTCGAACCTCCTGGCACTGGCGGGAAGGGAGGCGCCCAGTGCCAGCCCAGACCCCTGGCTTCACCCAGCTGGTGACCGCAGGAAGGGCGGCAGCAGAGTCCTGACCTCGGTTTGTCAGATTCATCGTCGTGGAGGGAGGGAGGGAAGGAAGGATGGGAAAGGAGGGACAGGACCTGTCCATAGGAGGAGGCAGAACCCAGACCTCAGCCTCTCCTCTGGGTCTGTCTGGGGGGAGAAGGGTTGGGGTGGAGGAAAAAAGCTGGTGGCGAGGCAGCTGAACCCCGGGAACTGGGAGGCAGGGCCGGAAGCCTAACCTGGGAGTGGGGTCTGACTTCTAAGGGGCTTTGGACTCCCCTCCCCAAAGCCAGCCCGGAAAGCTTTCTGGGATGACCCCATCCTCTCTGGCCTCACCATCAGGGGAGGCTAAGGACAGAGCTAGACCCCCCCACGCCCCATAGACCCCCCCCACATCCCCAGCAAGACGACGGAGAGAAAGTAGCTCACCTGAACAGGGTGATTACCCACAGCTTATCCCTCCCCCGCCCCACCTCCTCTTTATATGGGCTCAGCCCCACCCCAGCGCCGGCTGGGCCCGCCACCAATCAGCCCTTCCGAGGTTCCTGTCAATCTTCCCGGGGGCTTTTTTCTCCTCTTCCTCGTCCCCTCACTCACTTCAGACCCCCTGAGAAACGGACTCGGGCTAGGTGAGGGGAAAGCAGGTGCCTAGGCCGAGCCCCTCTCCGGCTGGGGAGGGTGACTTTCAGCTGATGACTTGGCCGGATAAGGTAAACCGCAGCCCTTTCCTCTCCCTCCCGGCCCCCTCGGAACGACTCCCCCAGGTTGGGAGCTGGGAGGGCAGAAGGTGGACGAGGTCTAGTCCGGCCTGCGTCCTGGGAGCAATCCACTGGCGCTTTGGGAATTCCAAGCCTGCCTCGGACGCTTGCTTACCAGGCAAATGGCTTAACCTCTCAGCCTCAGCAAGGTGGCGCAGTGGATGGAGCCCCCAGCCCGGAATCTAGAAGACTCACCTGCCTGAGTTCCAGTGTAGCCTCAGACACTTCTTAGCTGGGTGACCCTGGGCAAGTCACTTCACCCTGTCAGCCTCAAATGAGCTGGAGAAGTCAATGGCAGACCGCCAAGAAAACCCCAGATGGGATCAGGAAAAGCTGGACGCGATGGAACAACAGAAAGCAGTTAGAGCCAGGGAGGAGGAGGAAGGAACTGAGGATGGAGCCTGGACCAGAGAAGACTCAAAGGAGACACGAGGGGAGCTGCCTTCCGGGGTCCCAGGGGCCACCCTATGGAGGACATTGGACTTAGGATATTTCAGAGGGCTGGAGATGCCTGGAGACTCTGAAGAAGCAAATGGAGCCTTGAGGTCAGGAAAATAAAATTATTAATTAGGGATTAACTCCCAAAGCCCCTTAGAAGTCAGACCCCACTCCCAGGTTAGGCTTCCAGCCCTGCCTCCGAGTTCCCGGGGTTCAGCTGCCTCTGGGGGCCGCTGGGTTCTTTTTGTGTTTCTGTCTTAGTCAGTTCTAAGGCAGAAGGTAAAGGCTAGGCAATTGGGATTAAGTGACTCAGTTGCCCAGGCCGGCGTGTCTAGAAAGTGTCTGAGGCCAGATCTGAACTCCCTTCTCCACGTCTCACTCTCAATCCACCGAGCCTCCTCGCTGCCTCGACCTTACCTTTTACAGGTAAGGAAACGAATGTGCTCATTGGTTCTGCTGAACTGCTTGCCCTGAGCCCCTTTCCTTTTACACTGTGGGTGGGAACGGCTCCCTGAGCAGGGAGGGCTAAAGAGATCCAGACATACAGATCCCTCCGTGATCACTGTCCACCTGTCTCCTCCCAGAAGTCATTTCCTCCTTCTACACAGACAGTTCCTAGATCCGGGGCCATCATCGCTAACGGCCTCCTAGACATTTCCAATCTGATGTCCCGTGAGCACCTCGAACTCAGCACGTCCACATATCATCACTTCCCCCCAAAACCTGCCCCTTATCCAAACGCTCCTGCCGAAGGAACCATTGTGGCCATTAACGGTCACTTGGCCTTGCAGCCATGATGGTCCACTCACCTCCTCAGTCTCCAAGCAGGTGTCCGAGCTGGTTGTTTAACCTTCACCACATCCCTCACCTCCCACAGCAATCACCTGAGTCAGCACCTCTCATCTGGACTCCCGCAATAAGCTCTTAATTGGCCTCCATGCCTCCAAGCTCAGCCAGCCTCCAAGGGATCCATCGCCACGGCATCATTCCTCAGCTAGATAAACTAGAGGTTCTACAGGCTCCCTGCTGCTTCCAGGATGCTTCCAGTGTCCAAGTTCTTGGTCATTTAAAGCCTTTAACGGCCCATCCCCTCCCTACCTGGCTAGTCTTCTCATACTTCCACCCTGTCCTCTCACTCTAAGATCCAGCCACAGTGGCTGCTCTTCACTCTCTCCCTTCGGGGTCTTGACATTGGCCTTCCCCCAGATCATTAATAAACTCTTCCTCCTTATCTTTTTTTTTTCTTTTTTTAAACCCTCACCTTCCCTCTTGGAGTCAATACTGTGTATTGGCTCCAAGGCAGAAGAGTGATAAGGGTAGGCAATGGGGGTCAAGTGACTTGCCCAGGGTCACCCAGCTGGGAAGTGTCTGAGGTCAAATTTGAACCCAGGACCTCCAGTCTCAAGGCCTGGTTCTCCATCCACTGCCCCACTCCTTTTTGTTGTTGTTGTTCAATTATTTCAGTTGTGTAGAACTCTTTTGTGACTCCATTTGGCGTTTTCTTGGCAAAGATCCTGGCGTGGTTTGCCATTTCCTTCCCCAGCTCATGCTCCAGATGAGGAAAATGAAGCAAACAAGGGTAAGTGACTTGCCCAAGCTCACAGAGCTGGGAAGTATCTGAAGCCAGAGCTTAACTTGGGCTTTCTCTCCGGCAGGCCCGGCCTGTCTGCCCGCCTTGTATACGACTCTTTGAATTCCTGGCCTCCTTTCATCCTTGATTTAATCCTGCCATCTACAGAAGCTTCTTTCCCAAGACCCCCAGTGCTAGCGCCTTCCCCTCTGACATTACCTTCCATCTACTCGTACGTGTCTTAAATGTACACGGTTGTTTTCATGTTAATCCCCCCGTTGGACTGTGAGCTTCTTACGGGCAAGAACTGTTTTTGCCTTTCGCTTATATAGTCAGTGCTTAGAACATAGCCTGAGGAACTGATATGAAAGGTGATGTAGAAAAGAACAGAGCCCAAAGTCTGGGAACCATTCATTGTTCTAACCTAAGAAATCCCCCCCCCCAATTACATGGAAAAACAATTTTTTATCCTTTTTTTTGGTTTGAGCCAAATTCTCACTCTCCCCACCTCCCTTTCCCCCTTTTGAGACCACAATCAATCGAACCTAGATTTTACCTGTGTAATAGTGTCAAACATCTTTCCAGATGAGTCATTCTGTGAAAAAACTCGAATAAAGTAAAATAAAGGTGAAGAAATAAGGCGGAATATAATATGTCTCAGTCTGCGTTCAGACTCCCGTCAGTTTTTTCTTTGGAGGCAGAAGCAATTCTTTAAGAATACCAATTGCAAAGAGATTCTGATTTGCCCTTGTAAGGGAAGTTTCTTCATAGATCAATAAAACCACAGGTCGGTCTAATCCCTGCATTATAGTCTTATATGTATTTGGCCTGCTATCCATTGAGCATGCCACCATTTAAAAGCAATTACCAGGGGGGTGGCTGGGTAGCTCAGTGGATGGAGAGCCAGGTCTAGAGACAGGAGGTCCTGGGTTCAAATCTGGCTTCAGAGACTTCCCAGCTGTGTGACCCTGGGCAAGTCACTTGACCCCCATTGCCTACCCTTACCACTCTTCCACCAAGGAGCCAATACACAGTATTGACTCCAAGATGGAAGATGAGGGTTTAAAAAAAAAAAATCAAAGCAATTACCATTGCTTGGTAAGAAAATTTTGAATCAGTCGTGAATAGGGCCTCCACACTTCCTTGAATAGAACAGAATAATTGTGTGTGAAAGCAACTTGGTTTTCATCTAAAGAATTTGTATAAAAAAAGGAGCTAACAGACTCAGATAAATTCTGATGGGTCTGGAAACAGGAGAAGGGCCCCAGAGAGCTGAGCCAAGAACCAACCACCCAAGCAAAAGAGGATGGAAATGTTAAAGAGGCTCATTGGTTCCATGCTCATCTGATGACACTAGCGTACCCACTTACTCAAGGACTAAGAGAGGTCCCAGAGGAAAATTCTATAGTTTCCCTAATTTCCCCTTCAGTCTAACCACAGACACCATAATATGAGCTGATAGAGGGCAACTAGGTGACTCTGTGGATCCTGGGCCTCGAGACAGAAAGACCTGAGTTGAAATCTGGCCTTGGACACCCACTAGCTGAGTGACCCAGGGCAAGTCACTTAACCTCCTTTGCCTTAATCCACTGGAGAAGGAAATGGCAAAGTGCTCCAATATCTTTGCCAAGAAAATCCCATGAAGAGTCAGAATCAAACGAACAACAAATGATCTGATGTTTCCTTACCCAAATGTTTCCAGAAACCTGAATTTTGCCTCAACCAAGAAGAATACAGGAGTTAGAGATGGACATGATTATAAATTTAGGCAAAAGGCCCAACCTCTACCTAAATGTCAAGAACTTTTCTAACTGGGGGCTCTGAGTGATTATGATTGATTTCATAATTTCTCATGTAAAATAAGTTCCCTAAAGCCAAAGGGAGAGAACCACTTGGATGTTAGGGCCACTGAGTGGTCCTTAGGTTTAAAGGTTATTATAACAGGGTGATACGAAATAGATGTAAAATATATATGATATATATGCACATATACCCATTTGTGTGTATATGTATGTATATATGTAATATAGTTTTTTTGCTGTTAGAATCTAAAATCCGTGAAGGCATTTATATTTGTATTCGTCTCCCCAGCATATAAGGGCATATAATAAGCCATTAACAAATATCTCTAATATTGACTGATTGATTAGACTGATGAATGATTGGAAGAACAAAAGTCAACTAAGCCCCAAATTCAAGAGCCAAATACTGACCCAAATACTGAAATGGTTTGCTATTTCCCAATGAGGATGAACAATGGTATTTCCCAGAGGAAATAGGGAAAGCTTTTTTCTAAGATGACCCTTGAGTTGAGCTTTAAAGGAAGTTGGAAATTCTAGGAGGCAAAGCTTAGGAGGGAGAGAATATCAGGCAGGGGGCACAGTTAGTGCCAAAGCATGTAGATGATTTCCAAGGGGACTGGAATATACTGCAATGAAGAGCAAGGAGGCAAGTTTGTAGGTCTCATTTCCTTTTGGGACTTTTGCAATGGGTGGGGGTTGGGGGAGACTCGTCTTTTGAGTTCTTGGAATCCCCTGATTAATAGCACTCAAACATTTCCTTTGGGAATATGGGCTTGTGCTGGGGCATGGAGCAGGTTGGGATCCCTGAAAGTGCTGATAGGGATCCATATTTCCAAAGGTCCAAGGGTACAGATCATCTCCCCTGCCCAATTCTCATTCCATGTGATTTTCATTTCTATGTACCCCTAACTCCTTCATAGGGAATCTCTCAGAAGTGCTGGAGGCTTCCCTTTAGGTCTTCCAACATTTTTGACACTTGTTTTTATCCTTTAGGTGGTTTTTTTTTTTTTGTCATATTTTAGTGATTTTTTAATATCACCTTCTCTTGCCAATGGCACACACCCCTACATACATACCTCAAGACCAATAGAATTGGCCACATCTGAAAAGTCCCTACTCTCTCACCTCCTGCCCTGAACCACCTCTCACCCAGGAGGTAGGAGGCATGTATCAGCATCAGTCCCTCTGCAGCCATAGTTGGTCATTGCCTAGATTAGAATTCTAAAGTCTTAGAAGTATTATTTTCCTTTACTTCTGTTATTGTAGTCATTATGTGAATGTTCTCCTGGTTCTGCCAACTTTGCTCTGTATCAGTTCAAACAGCTCTTCACAAGGTTCTACGAATCCTTCCCCTGGGCCATCCTAAGAAAATTCTAAGACTATGATTGGTCCACGTAAAGTGGAGAAAGGCACAGGAAGTGATGCAAAGAAGAGTCTTTAAAAGAAGTTGCAAATTCCTGTGGAGAGTCTTCGAACTCTTTTCGAGGCTGTGAAGGCTGGTGGAGGATCTGCTTCATGGACCTGGGATTGATGAGACTGCTCTTGGATCTTCCTTTAGGACTACCACGTGGGTGAGTGACTGACTCCTTTCCTAGCTTTCTGGAGGGACTAGCCTCCAGAGAGGCCCCTGTCTTGGAAAGAGGCTTCATGGCTTGAGCCCTTGCTTTATTCATCATTGGGCCCTCAGGTGAAGGCAGGGGCCCTCTGGCTGAGAACTAATTAGCCCTGCCTGGGTTGAGCCAGGGGTGGGAGCAAACTACTTAGAGTGTTGTTAGATATCTTACTCTATTTTCTTTCTAGTTTCCATTACTTTCACTCTGTCTCCTTTTGTAAATAAACCACCATAAAAAGTCATTATGACTTGAGCAATTAATTTTGGCAACCATATTTCTCATAAACTTAGTCCAACCTTTAATTTTTAACCCTTACATTCCTTACTATACAATACTATCACATTCCATTCTTATGCCATAATTCCTTCGGCCATTCCCCCAATCAGTAGGTACTCACTTTCCCTCCAATTCTGCTCCTACAAAAAGTGCACTAAAATATTCTTATACACATGGAACCTTCCACTTTATCTTTGAACCCTTTGGAGTATATGCCCAATATTTTTCATACTTTCTTCATAATTAAAATGGGAATAATAATATCTATCTCTGAGTTATTGTGAGGATAAAATGAAACAATATTTGTAAAGTACTTTGTAATCCTTAAAGTGCTTTATATATACTTGTTATTATCATTATTGGTAGGCAACTAGGTAGTGCAGTGGAGCACAAGACCTGGAATAAGGAGAATAATCATAATAGTATAATAGCTAACATTTATATAATATAGCACCTCCTATGGGCCAGGTACTATGTTAAGTGCTTTCCATTTATCTCATTTGATCCTTACAACAACCCTGAGAGATAGGTACTTTTATGATTCTGATTTTATTGATGAGGAAACTGAGGTAAACAAAAGGTAGTGACTTTCTCAGGGTCACACAGCTAGTAAGTATTGAAATAAAAAATAAATAATGTGGATTGGGTAATTAGGTGCTATATATTGTAACTCAATTATTAGAGCCAATATCAGAAGTTCAAAGCTTGGGAAGGCTAGCCAGAGAGAGACTGACATGATACCCACAATGGTGTAAAACAGGGTTTATTAAACAAGGACAGGAAAGGAAGGGAATTGGGACAAACTCACTAATTATATATCTAAGCCTCCCACCAAAACCTAGTAGTTGTTATACCAGATTGTAATTGCCCAAACTGTTCTCCCTCTCTCTACCTAATCAAATTTCCCCCCTTTGCTGATAACTAGAGTAGGGAAACAGGGTGGATGGTAAGCTGGTCCAGAGGGTCAAAAGGGAGAGATTCTCACTGAGCTGGCTTCAAAGTCTTGGCAAGAGTCACAGCATAAACAGGAGTAACAGGAACAAACAGGAACAAGGCGAATATCCAGAAAGAAGGGGAGTAATGGTCTAACCCACACAGTCCACCTGTGGGGTCCAGACACACACTCAACCACTTCCAGGGAGATAAGCTGCTTCTCAGAGAAGTCCACACACTGTCTCCCTCCAGAGAGAAAGTCCAACTGCCCCTCAGGAGTCACTCACTCTCCAGGGTTCTGGAATCCCCCTGTCTCTGCTTTTGCAGTGTTTCCTGCTTTCCCATGATTTCCTTTTAACAGTATCTAAGATTGGATTTAGGTGTTCCTGACTGTAGGCTCAATACTCTTTTATCTACTTTGCCACCTCTTGTCTCAGAATTTTAGGAACTGGGTGACACTGGCAAGTCACTTAATGTCTTTGAGTTTCAATTTCTTCATCAATAAAGTGAGGGGATTGAACTTGATAATGTCTGTGGTCCCTTCAACTTAAAATCTATGATTCTATAATCCTATAGTTATCACTGAGTCAAAGGGCATGTGACCATTTAATGACTAGAGATACATAAAGGTTGGAGCAAATCATAGCTTCACCAACAATGTACCAGTTTGTCTGTCTTCCCACTTCCCCTCTAACTCTGACCATTTTCATCTTTTGCTATCTTTGTCAAGCTGATAGGTCACCATCTTTGACAGCTATCTTTGTCATAAGAGCTCTAGGACCTGCCCACTTTTATTTCTAATCATACATTTTCTTGGCAATACCTTCTATGCCACCTCTCTGACAAGTCAATATTGATATCTTGCGACAGCCTACTTTCATTGAGTCTGTCCTTTGTCATGTAATTTCTTTTAATACTGTAAGGCAAAAGGATCAAACAGGCAGAGAGTGTGGCCTGAACCAGATTAAAATGTAATTGGGATGCAGAAAAATTAGGACATTAATGCATTGCTGGTGGAGTTGTGAAATGATTCAACCATTCTGGATGGCAATTTGGAACTATGCCCAAAGGGCGTTAAAAGACTGCCTGCCTTTTGATCCAGCCATACCACTGCTGGGGTCATATCCCAAAGAGATCATAAGGGAAAAGACTTATACAAAAATATTTATAGCTGTGCTCTTTGTGGTGGCAAAAAAAATTGGAAAATGAGGGGATGCCCTTCATTTGGGGGAATGGCTGAACAAATTGTGGCATATGCTGGTGATGGAATACTATTGTGCTCAAAAGAATAATGAACTGGAAGAATTCCATGTGAACTGGAACAACCTCCGGGAATTAATGCAGAATGAAAGGAGCAGAAACAGGAGAACCTTATACACAGAGAAGGATGCACAATCGAATGTAATGGACTTTTCTACTAGCAACAATGCAATGATCCAGGACAATTCTGAGGGACTTATGAGAAAGAACACTATCGACATCCAGAGAAAGAACTGTGGGAGCAAAAACACAGAAGAAAAACATTTGCTTGATCACATGGGTTGATGGGGATATGATTGGAGATAGAGACTCTAAACAATCACCCTAGTACAAATATCAATAATTGTCGGGAACTATTAAGAGAAATTAGAATCTCAAGTAGATATTTTCATCTGGACCCCCTCAAAAGATCATTACAGACTGGCAGAGCCGTGTATTGGTTTTTCTCCCTTTCGGGTCAAGAAACCAGAGTGGGATATCTAAGATAAAAATCTGAGATTCCTCTTTTGATTTCTTTCATAATTCTCACCTTCCTTCAAAATGCCTTATAGTCTTATTGAAAAAGCTTTGGGCTCTCAGCTCTCCAGCAGGAGTGGGGCTAACTCTGTTCCCCTTTGACCAAGAACACAGATGGCTGGTACGGCAAAGGTAGAACCCTTGGCAGGGCATTTTGCCCAGAATTAAAGTAAAATAATGAGGCTCAAAAAAATTGTTTAATACCATCAAGGCTAAGAACTGCAGAGGCTTTCCGGCCTAACGAGATGTCCCAGGCTCCACTTAAAGATAACACATATAGTTGATAGTTTAGCATAGGTTTTTTATCTACACCTGGAGGCTTCTAAGGCTTTTGTTTTGATTATAGTAAAAATCCTGTTCTCTGTAACTGTGGGAAACTTTCTTGGGCTTTTGGGGGGAGGGGATCTTTAATTTCCTTTATAATAAAGTGGTGACTCCAGTATTTCTTGAAGTACTATGAGCTAACAAGCCGTGTTTCCAATCTGTTTCATTCTTTGTGTCCAACGACCACCCTAGGCCACTCAGATTAGTCTCTGGTTATAGAGCAGGTTCTCTATAAATGATATAGAAATAAATCTTGATCAATGAGCTATGTAAAACCTAGTGGAATTGTGCATCAGCTATGGGAGAGGGGTGGGGGAAAGGAGGGAAAGAATGTGAATCCTGTAACCATGGAAAAATGTTCTTAATTAAATAAAAACTTCAAAAAAAAATGAATAAAATGTAATTGAGATAATTTTAACAAAGTAATTAAAATATACAAGCACATAAAATGTTGATATATTTTTTAAGTCAATAGATAGCCCATAGAGATTCTCACATATAGTTTAGTGGCCCCCTTTTCTATATGAGTTTGACACCAGGGGCAGTATGATTCATACCAATAACATCAAGAAAAGAAATCAAGGAGAGATAAGGGCAGTAAAAAAAGGTTTATTTTCCAACTCTGTTAGGGAAAAACAGCAGAATCCAAGGCAGCATTATGTCCAGCATATGTCTGTTTAGGTTGCCAAGCAATTATCATTGAACAAACAGAAAAAGCAAAACTATTTCACTTTTTTTTAACCCTTCTTTCTTTAGAATCAATACTGAATATTGGTTCCAAGAAAGAAGAGTGGAAACAGTTAAGTAATGGGGATTAAGTGATTTGCCCAAGGTCACATAGCTAAGAAGTATATGTGGTCAAATTTGAATCCAGGACCTCGCATCTCTAGGCCTGACTCTCAATCCACTGTGCTATGTAGCTGCCCCTTGAATGCTTAAAAATTTGGGGAACATAGAATAGTTTACCTGGCAGATCTTTGGAGAAGGGAAGAATTCATGACCAAATAAGAGATAGAGGAGGGCAGCTGGATAGCTCAGTGGATTGAGAGCCAGGCCTAGAGACAGGAGGTCCTAGGTTCAAATCTGGCCTCAGACACTTCCCAGCTGTGTGACCCTGGGCAAGTCACTTGACCCCCATTGCCTAGCCCTTACCACTCTTCTGCCTTGCAGCCAATACACAGTATTGACTCCAAGATGGAAGGTAAGGATTAAAAAAAAAAAAGAGTGAGAGAACATTATAAGATGTAAAATGAATAGTTTTTATTATACTAAATTAAAAAGGTTTTGTACAAACAAAATTAATGTAACCAAGATTTTTATAACAAATGTTTCTGATAATGGTCTGATTTCTCCAATTTATAGAGAACTAAGTCAATTTTATTTATTTATTTTTAATTTTTTTTTAAAACCCTCACCTTTCATCTGGGAGTCAATACTGTGTGTTGGCTCCAAGGCAGAAGAGTGGTAAGGGTAGGCAATGGGGGTCAAGTGACTTGCCCATGGTCACACAGCTGGGAAGTGTCTGAAGCCAGATTTGAACCTAGGACCTCCTATCTCTAGGCCTGGCTCTCAATATGCTGAGCTACTTAGCTGCCCCTTGATTTTATAAGAATATAAATCATTCCCCAACTGACATGGTCAAAGGATTTGAACAAGCAATTTTCAGATGAAGAAATCAAAGCTATCAATCATATGAAAAAATGTTCTAAATCACTCTTGATTAGAGAAATGCAAATTAAAATAATGCTGAGGTACCACCCATCAGACTGGCCAATATAACAGTTAAGGAAAGCAATAAATGTTGGAGGGGTTGTGGCAAAATTGGGACACTAATGCATTGTTGGTGAAGTTGTGAACTGATCCAACCATTCTGGAGGGCACTTTGGAACTATGCCCAAGGGGCTATAAAACTGTGCATACCCTTTGATCTAGTAATACCACTACTAGGTCCATATCCCACAGAGATAATAAAAAGGGGGAAAGGACCTACTTGTGCAAAAATATGTATAGCAATTCTTTTTATAGTGGTAAATAATTGAAAGTTGAAGAGATATCCATCAATTGGGAAGTGGTTGAACAAATTGTGGTATATGTTTGTGATTCAATAATATTGTGCTATAAGAAATGATAAGCAAGATGATTTCAGAAAAAGTTGGAAAGATTTGCAGGAACTGATGCAGGCCAAAATAAATAGAACTGGGAGAACTTTGTATATAATAAAAACAATATTGAATGATGATTATTTGTGAAAACTTGGCTACTCTCAACAATGCAACAATCTGGGACAATCCTGAAAGACTTCTGATGGGGAATGCTATCTAGCTCCAGATAGAGAAGTGTTAGAGTCCTCTTTCACATCAATGTATTTATGGTTTTATTTTGGGGTTTTGGTTATGTATGAGTGTGCTCTTACAACAATGACCAATACAGAAGTGTGTTTTGCACAATAAAAAAATAAAAATAAAAGAAATACAACCCACATTATTTCTCCAACTTATCACAAATGTAGCTCATATTTTTCACCCACTTGGAATTTCCACCAGGAAAAACCCCTTATTAATATAGCTCAGGTCTCATTTTCCCAGAAAGATACCTACCTTTGTCAACTGGGTTTTTGGGAACCCCAAGTTTGCCCCTATCCCCTGAGAACTCCTTGGAGGGAAGTCCCAAACTCACCCATTTCAGACTGAACAATAGACCTTAAAGTACTTAATGATCCCAGTTTAGGTGAGATTAGAAGAAGTCAAATGTTAAATACCCTTTTTGTTTTAGTAGTCTCTTCCATTGTGTCAAAGTCTTCTCCCAGGAAGCTCAGCCCTTGGCTGGACTTTTTCTTTAGTATCCATTCTTAAGTATCAACCTCTCCCTGATAATTGTGTCTTGGACTTCTCATTTCCCTGTAGCCAAAGTAAAGCCCAATTAATCATACTTGTTGTCCTTAGTTCCCCCAAAAGGTATATATGTCTCCAAGCACATTATTCTTTGGAGAATCATCCCCCAAAGTGACCCTCTCAGAGATATTGTCCCCAGAGCCCTAGGGTTTCAACTTGGTGAAGTATTTGGCACTTGGCTCTTTGTAGCAGCCAATTATTATGGACCTATCTCTTTCCTGATTAAAGATTTGGTTTTGCTGACTACTTTAATGGTTCTGTGTTTTTCCAGGTTGACACCTTCTTTTCTCTAATTGATCTAGCAGGAAACATTCATATTATGGCTTAATTTATTTTTATTACTTGAAAGAAAAAGCTAATGAATCACCTTGAAGTCCAATAGTATCCTCCTTTTCGACGTGGAATCTAGAGATCACAAATTTGTGGCCTAGTGAGATCTGATGAACCCCAAGTTTTAGGAATAGCTTATAGGTCGGAAACCCCCAAAGCTTATAATCTGTTCCTGTCCCCAAGAGAATCCACCTGAAGGGAATCCCAGACTAGCAGTTACAGACTGAATAATGGACCCTAGGGTAAATGTTAAATACCCTTTTGTTTTTGGTAGTCTTCCCCATTGTATCAGAGATCCTTTCCCAGGAAGACACACCTGGGCAGGGACCATCCTTTAGTATTCATTGTAAGTAGCCCCTTCCCTTACACTCTAGCTCTAGCTATGATTCCTTTCCCAGGCTTGATTGTATCCTGTCAGTATGATAATGTCAATCATCTTTCCCAGCCCCTGGATCTTCCCAAATGGTATATAAGTTCCCCAATTTCTTTTGTTTCCTAGGAGTCATCATCTAGCACAGTGGAACTCCCAGGGGGTCAGGGACCAGAGCAAGCAGAACTCAATCCTCGACTCTGCACAAGGCATGAGGTGCACGGCTCTGAGTGGAGGCCTAATCAGCCCTATTCCCCCTTTTCCTTAATTAAAAGAGTGGCTTTTATGACTATTTAATAGTTCTGTGTTTTTTCTAAGTTAACAAATGGAGGCCCCATCGAGATTCCAAAGTCTCAGCTGCCTGAGCTGCCCTGCTAACAAGTACCCCAAGACGTGAGGTACTCACACAGCCCTTTTAAGGTTGATTCAGGAGTCTGTTTAGCAGAAGGGCCAGGTAAGCAGCTCTCGGATAAAAGGTCTCGTGTATTTGGGAGTGGCCCACTCTAATTAAGGGGGTTTAAGAGATGGTCCATAGACTTACTGAGAGTTGCAGAACCAGAACCACCCGGGGGTGTCTGGATTTGGGGGAGCAGCATGTCTGTGGCCCCAGGAGGTGGGGGGCGGCCAGCAGCCCAAGGAACCACCTAGTGATACGGCCAAGAGTTAAATGTAAATAAGTGACAAATGGTCCCAAGGTAAATGGGACAAAATGGAGTCTATTTCAACCCACTACAAGCTCCGAGCTTGAGTAGGTTTTTGAGTGTGTGTGTATGTGTTGTTGCATGTGAAGGTGAGTGAAGCAGTATCTGGACTAGAAGTAAGAGCAAGAGTGTAGTTCAGAGGCATGAATGGCTTACTGAAAGTTTTGAATGGGAAGCTGAGCTGGAGTGTGGGAACTTGAGTGTTCATTTAAGTCCATTAAATGGAGAAAGTTTCTTCACGAATTGAAACACCACAGTTTAAGGGTTTAAAGTTTAAATGGTTGTAAATTTTTGCGAAAGAGCTTCTCATAGAATTTTGTTAACTAAACTCCAGTTGAGATGGCCAATGGCATCTAAGAAAGCCTAAGACCTTTGTGAAAGGAAACTCTTTATTCACTTTGTCCATTTTAAGTTAACACTTGGTTAACACCAACTTAAGTACCCCTAATTAGGACCTCCCCAGACACTTAAGTAAGAGTGTTTAGCAAGTCATTTGCTAAAATGGGTGTCAACTCAGTCAGGAAATCATGAATCCTTTTGATAAGAGTTTAAACCTCCAGAGGACGAGAAGTGGATTCTGCAAGACACAGTCTCCCTAGGTAGTGCTAGACAATTTGAAAGCTATGATTGGCCCCTGTGAAGAAGGGAAGAGGCAATATTTCACTATAAAAGCCCTGAATTTCTGGGGCTAAAGGTCTGCTTCAGGAGTTGTCCTGAATAGGTCATAGTCTTCAGCTTGAACTGCCTCTTGGAGGGAACTTGGGTCAGTGAATGGTTGGCTTTCCTTTCCTGACTTCTGGAGGGAGGTTAATTCCAGTCAAGGGTTAACAAGCTGTGCCAGGCTGAGTCGAGCACCGGAGCAATATTTAGGGTGATAGGCTAAATATCTTCTCTATTTATATTTCTTAATTTTCACTCTCTCTACCCATTTTGAAAATAAAAACTATTGAAAGTGATTTTGACTTGAGCTATAATATTTTAAATCGGCAACCACCATATTATTTATAATTTTCATATATTTTAGTCAAACCCTTAAATTTTAATTCCTTACACGTTGCTGACAGTGTCACCACTCTCTTGAAACCTTTCCTTTCACCCATAACTTCCTTATCACCTAGGATACTGCTGATCAAAACCTACCTTTGGATTTCCCATTGTAATATTGGTATATTTTGAGAGTTTGGATGATAAAGGGAAAACAGACTTGTGTGTGAATGTCTATCAGTGCTCTCTCTCTCTCTCTCTCTCTCTCTCTCTCTCTCTCTCTCTCGATATATATCAGTATTACTGGGATGAAGAGGGGAATCTTCTGTAAAGATGGCTTATCAGAGAATGAGCAAGCAATGTTAGCTTGAGATGGGTCTTTACTAATGGGTAATGTTGGTAGTACCCTTGAGTAGCCCAGATCCTCTTCAAGCAAAAGCCCCCCCCCCTTTGGGTAAAAGCAGCACAGCAGGGGGACCTGCTCAGATGGAGTCTGGCTTGAACTGCTAACCTCTCAGACCCCTTTGGACTCTCTGTGTCCCCTGAATAAAATCTCCTTTATCTGACTACAAATCAATTTTTATTGTAGTAGATTAAGGTAGCTGAAGGTGGGGAGAGGTATTTAGGAATCCCTAATATCTAATCCCACAAGGTCCTTCTCTTTGGCTGGCCAAAAATGGCCGAATCAGAAATTCACCTTCCCTTCCCCTATTTTTTATCCTATCTAAAATCTATACTACTGGAAGTATAACAGGGTCTGTTGGTTGAAGCTGACAGGAAACACCAGGCTTTGGGGTATACTTGTCCAAAGAAAACCCTTTGAGCTGGCTCTTGATCAGTTACCAGGTGGGCAACATCCTCTCACCCCCAGATCTCTGATCCAAAAACCCCTCAGTCCAGGTTCCCTCTTCCCAAGATACCTTGCTCCTCTTCAACTGATGGTCCATATCAGTCAAGCCAGCTTCCCGACATTCTAAAGGTTCCACTCACCCCAGCCTGCTCTTACACCATGAAACCTCTGCTATGAAGGTTTACAGTTAATGACCTGCAATTGATGATTTAAAAGCCTTAAAAGATCAACTGGCAAAATGGTTATGATTGATATGCATGCCCCTTAGGCAAAGAATCTTCCCCACTTCTGAAGATGACTAGTCGTGGAATTGTGCCTTGTCCATTCTATTTTCAGCAACTTTCCAAATGCTATAAAAATCAGGGACTCTGAGGGGATGGGTTCTTGACCATGAGGGTGAGGAAGATCTTGGCCCCATCTGATTAGGCACTACCAGAATCCCTAATAAATTGATCATGCTTAGAACTCTGTCCCATTTGCCTTTTGTTGCAGATTGGGGTATTTTTGGCCAACATTCTGATGCTTTTCTGTATTCTTCCTTTATTCCTTATGGCACAGTAATATTCCATGACACTCACTGCCCACAGTTTATTCATTCATTGGACACTGAGTGGATTTCCAGTTTTTTGCTTGCAGACTGAACCAGTTTTCTAAGGATAACCTCTGTAGCAGTTCATAAAGCGAAGAAAACTATGCTGCTCCTTGGTCCTATCTGGCTTCTACCACTCCTTGAGCAACAGTGGAAGGAGGGTATAGTCACCATTTAAATGGTCTACTAATTTTAATCTGAATATTGATGCTTTAAGTGGGAAAAACTTTTCATTTAATCAACAAACATCTATTAATCACCTACTTTGTGCCAGGCACTGTGCTAAGTCCTGAGGATACAAAGGCAAAAGGCAATCTCTGTTCTCAAGGAATGCACAGTCTAACTGGGGAAATAACATACAAACAACTATAATGCAGGATTGTCCGGGTCCAGCCGGACACAACCGAGGGGTCCAGGGAAACGGCAACCTAATTACCCATAGGGGAAGAAGAGGGGAAACCTCGCGTGCAAGACACAGAGTCGTTTTGATGGATACGAGGCTCGTTTATTGGAGATCTATGACAAGAATATATACGCTGAGGACAGAAGGGGGTGGGCAGATACTAAGGGGGAAAGGAATGCGGAAAGGGAGCATAGAAAATCTCTGGTGGCGTCTTACTATCTCCAAGCAAGGCTGGGCCTATGATCAATATCTTATCTTAGAAGAGTGAATGATATCTATTCTTAGAAGAGTGACTATCTTTTCTTAAAGTCTTGGTCCCTAACACAGGATAAGCTGGAAATAACTGAGAGATGAAAGGCACTAGAAATAGTGGCTTGTCAGTCCAAGGGACAGAGCCAGAGGCTCTTTCACCTTCTTGTTTCAAGGGTAAAAATCAGCCTACCTCCACTACAAGCCTCACCCTGTACCACTTCAGACACCCCTTGGCTCCCTTGATAGTCTGACCTGCATCACTTCCTCTGGGTTTCCTGCACTTCTGCAGCTGGACCATCGCCCTGGTGATATCTGTAATATGCCAAAATGGCAATGCTAAAATCCTATATTACATATCCCCTGGCTATCCAAAGGCCTCAGGATGTTCAGTGTTCCTGAACTACAGTCTGGCCCAAAGACAGGCTCTACTCTATGCCAGTCTCATCCTGGGCACCAAGGATTTCCTATCTTTAAGACCAGCACAAATAAAACAGTTGGCCCTCTAAGGTTTCTTCTAAGCTCCCTCCTTTCAGAAGTGAGATCAGATGCTTCCAGAACAACAGGGCTTCAGTGACACCCTCAGTCCACATTCAAACCTTTCTTTCCTGGGCCAGTCCTGAAAAGATCCTCCAGTCAGGGCCCTGCCCCACACCTGGGGGAAGGATATTTGAGGCGACACTGTTGTTCTTTTGCCCTGAGCAAACCTAAGCTACCGGCAAGTAGGTAACTCTTAGGGTCAGAAACGCTCTAGCCTCTCTCCCCTTCCCCATCCCCATCCCAACAGAAGAGGCAGAGACAAGGGAAGACAAAGGGCCGGGAGGAGTTGGGCACAGATGCCTACGGTGGGCAGAGAGGCCTGCGGCCCGGGGCGACAGGCGAAGTCCAAAGTCACAAGACAGGGGAGGCGGGATACACGAACAGCACGGAAGCTTCCAGTACCCAGCCTTAAACTCTTTCCCCTGCTGGGTGGTCCTGGGAACAGCTCAGGTAAACTTCTGGACCCGCCACTTTCCTCAGTCCAGGATTAATAGCCTACGGCGCCTTTGTCACTTTCCAGAACCCCTGCCACGCCCCAGGGAGGCTCTGCCCCTTGGAGCCTCAGCTGGGACCACGCCTCCTCCCCGCCCTTCGGATCCTGGTTGGTCGACAGAGTCCTGTCCGCCTGGCATCAACACGCTTTTCCTATTGGTCGGCGAGCCTTCCACTTGACGAATCAAAAGGAGCCACGAGGATCTATCTCTGGGCATGGACTATGACCGTGGTGCTTCTAATTTAGAAGAACTTAATTCTCAGCGTCAGGGACCAACGTTCCCCTTGAGAATCGTGCGGCCATCAAAGTTTGGGTATCTGTTGCTATAGGTGTGGCTCCTCGCCTCATTTCTTCCGGATTTCGGCCCTTTGGCCCTCCAAAATCAATCTCTCTGACCGCCCACCCCCACCAATGGTACAGGCCTAAGTACGGGCCGCGGGCGGGGCTGGAGCCCTCTGGGCGGTAGTGGGCGTGAAGATAATACCATGTTTTACCCAAAAAACGGGGGAAATCAGTGCTTCCAGAGCAAGGAGTTTCTTGCCAAAAACACTTCTGATTTCCTAGGTTCCGCATGACAACAGCTCTTGGTAATTTTCTAAAGGATTCACGAATGATCTGTGCGGATATGGCCACGTTCGGAGGTGCATTTGGTACATCCAGAGCTCTCCGTTCCCCCCCCTCCATCCAGGGCCGGAAGTTAATGTTCTCCAGCTCGAACTTCCGGCTGGGAAGGGGCGGGGAGGCTGGTTACTAGGCGGCCAGCGTCTGCTTCTTCACCTGCAGTCTCTCTGGGCTCCTAGGGCTGAGTGTATCCCGGGCCGGGTCCTTCCGCGGGCCGTCACCGGGGTAAGCTGCCGTGGTCCGGTCGTGGGCGCTCAGCCCTGCCGGGGCCGGATGCCAAGCTCCTGGGGGGAGGGGGCCAGACCTTTGGGGAGGGAATGGCTTCGGGAGTTCCTTGCTCTTCTCCCTCCTTCCTCTTCTCCCCTTCCTTTTACCCTCTTCTCTTCCTCTCTTTTTTTCTCACTCTCTCTTCTCTTTCCTCCTCCTCTTCCCCTTTCCTCCTTTTTCCTTTCTCTCGCTCTTCCTCCTTCCTCTTCCCCCTCCCTCCTTCCCTTTTGTCTCTCCCCCTTCTCTTTCACCCTTCTCCCTCCTCTTTTCCTCTCTATCCTCTTCCATTGTCCTCCTTTTCTCTCTTCTTTCCTCTTCCTCTTTCTCTTCTCCTTCCCTTCCTCCTCCTTTCCCCTTTCCCTTTTCTTCCCTTCTCTTCCCATTTCCTTCTCTTTCCTTTCTCTTTCTGTCCACTTCCCCTCTCCCTCCCTTTTGGCTCTCTCCTTCCTTCTTCTTTTTCTCCTCTTTCCCTTTCTCTATTCCTTTCCTCTTCTCTCCCTTTTTCTCTTTACATTCTCTTACTCCTTTTTTCCTTTCCTCCTCTCCATCCTTTTGCCTCCTCCATCCATCTCATTAAAATCATTAAAAATGTTTGAAAATGTGCATCTTTTGGTTTTTTTTTATGAAGTTGTCGTCTTAAACATTGCCATCATAGCTGTTGATCTGACTTCTCTTTGGCAGATACTTTTCTTCCTCTCTCCTCCCTTCCATCCCCCTCTTCCCTCCTTGATCTTTGCTTTCTTCTTCTTTATTCCCTCTTTTCTTCCATCTCCCCCCCCTTTCCTCCTCCTTTCTTCCTCCCTGTCCCCAGCTGCCACCTCAGATGTATCATAGAGCATTAGAATTCAGATGAACAAGTGTGTACAGACACACACACACACACAAGAGGTTGTATTCTCTCATGAGTTTTGAAAGCCACTGGACAGGTGTTCAAATCTAGACCAAAAGGGAAGGATGAAAGCTGCCAATTCCCTTCTAACTAGAGAGGTGATGATGCCTAGCCATCTGACAAAAGTCCTGCTAAAGGAGAAATGGGGCCCTGCCCTCTAATGAAGTCTTCATAATATAGGCTGGAGGCATTAGAGAGTAGATATCTAGTGTCAGCCCAAGCAAGGACTGAGGACAAGAATCTTAGATATGTGAAGTACCTTAATTCCCCCCTATTTTACTGAGCTTCAGAGAGGGATTTCCCCAAAGTTAACCAATTTGTTAGACTAGAGAGGATCTCTGAGAAAGAGGTTATTGTTGCTGAATGCAGATGTCTAAAGAACCATTATCCAAATCACCCTGGTTCTGTTTGCCTCAGAGGAGAGAATCAGGAGCAGTGACAAGAGTTTTAGACTTAAGGTCTAGAAAGCCTTCTTCACGTTTAGAGCTAGCCCCTTTTTTGGGCTACCTTGACAAATCATGGATTTTTCCTCCCTGGAGGCCAGAAGGCAGGTAAATGCAATTTGGAATGGTGCAATTGGAGTTTTTTTTAATCCCTAGCTTCCTCTAAGTCTCAGGCCTTTCCTGATTCTCCAGCTAATAATAGGATTTACCTTTTGAATGACTTCCTATATATGTTGTATCTACTATCTAGTCCTAGAGCAGTGATGGTGAACCTTTTAGATCCCCCTCCCCCCTTTACTCCATACACAGGGGAGATAGAAAGTGTTCCCATTGCACTGCTGGACAGGGGTGGGTGATGTGAAAAAAATGTCAGGTACAGTGGTGAGGGGGAGGAGAACAGCTCCACCCAAGTTCCTTTGCCTTTCTAATATCAAACTAGGGGTAGGGGAAGGCATCATGAGGGTGCTCACAGAGAATGCTCTTCATGCCATCTTTGGCAGATAGGTTCACCATCACTGACTTAGAGGAAACCTTCCCAATAGAATGTAAGTTTCTTGAGGGCAGCATCAAGAGCTTTTTGCCTTTGTTTTCCCATTGTCTAAACACTACATAATGGGCAGAGCACTGATCTTGGAATCCCAAAAGCTTGGATTTGAACACTTGGGTTCAAATTCTACCTCTGACATTTAATCCCTCTGGGATCCTAGGCAAATTATTTCTGTTCTGGACCAAATTTTTCTCATCTGTCTAATGATAAGGTTGGATAGTAAGCAATAGAATATAAGCATCTTTAAATTGTGAATTATTTCTATATTTTTCTTTGTTTTCTATAGTTCCTGGTACATAATAAGCTCGTAATAAATGCTTGCTGATTTATTGATTTGGCTACAAAGACATTAGTAGAAGGACCCAAAAAGGAAGATGAATTTTCTTAATTGAATGTGTGAAAATTTTCCCTTTTAGCTCGAGGGGGGGTGCCGAATTCAATTTTTCTTCTAGAAGAGTCTGGTTTTCTGGGTTCCAATGAGTTCCTACCTCCCGATATTCACTCACTTTCCTCAGAAGATTCATCTTGAAGCCACACTCGTTTCTGCACCTGAGCCAGTACACACTCTTCCCCAAAGTTCTAGCTACACAGGTGTTAGCACTTAAGAAAGAGGATCCTCTTCTTGGACAAAATTCCTAGGGCCTTACTCCTCCTCTTCAGTTTTGTTCCACTTAGCAAGTCTGCTGTGCTAAAGCCCTGGGAACACCAAGAGGTTCAAAAGAATGAAAAGAAGAGTCTTGGACAAGGAAGCCAGAAAGAGTTCTGGGCTCTAGTTCACTCAAACCCTATAACTAACCCCAGGAACTTAGCCTTTGCCCTCCCTGCTCCGTAGTGCTCTTCTCTGGACCTGAGGAGAAAACTATGCCTCATTGCTCTCCAGGAGATGCTATGATCCCCAGAGTCACCATCTGATCTCCTTGGTAGAACATTCTAGTTTCCTCTTGAAAAAGAGAAGACTACACAGTGACCAGGTTGTTATAAAGGAAGCCAGCCATCTATTATCCTTCAATTTTTTTTTCATTTTTTAATAATATTTTAAAAGGTCAGTGGTGCCCACACCTAGAAATATTTCCCCAAAGCCCTCCTTTGTAACAAATAAACACAGACAAATAAAAGACAACATATTGGCCGAATCTGAAAAGTCCCTCCTTCAACTCCTGTCCTAAACCATCTCTTACTCAGGGGGCGGAAGGCATGCATCAGTCCTTTGCCACCATTAGGTGGTCATTGCCTGGATTAGAATTCTAAACTCTTAGGAGTGTTATTTTCCTTTACCTCTATTTATCATGGTCATTATGTGAATGTTTTCCTGGTTCTGCTGACTTTGTTCTGTGTTAGTTCAAGCAACTCTTCACAAAGTTCTCTGAATGTTCCCAATTCATTTCTTACATACTATCATATCTCATTCCATTCATATGCCACAATTCAGCCATTTCCTCAATCAGTGGGCACCCACTTTCCTGCCTAACTCTGCTATATAAATGCTGCTAAAATATTCTTGTACACATGGGACCTTTCTCTTTGTCTTCAGATTTCTTGGGGATGCATGCCCAGTTCCGATAGGCAACTAGACAGTGCATTGAGTAGAACACAGGGCTTAGGGTCAGGAATGCCTGAATTCAAATTCTATCATAGACACAGATGAGTTGTGTGTTATCTTAGCCTCATTTTCCTCATCTGTAGAATGAGGGTATTGAACTTGTTACCCTCTAAAAACCCTTCCAATTCAAAATCTTTGATTCAATAATCTTTTAGTTATCAGTGACTTTTAGAATATAATTCTAATGAGTTATATAAGTTGGGTCAAGTCACTGCTCCACCTGCAATGTACTGTTTCCCCCCATCCCCTCCAACATTGACCATTTTTTTAAAATTTTTTTCAATTACACGTAGATACAATTTTTGACAATTGTTTGTTGACATTTTGTATTCAGATTCCCTCCTCTCCTTTCCCCAATATATCCCTCAAAAGAGTTTATACCAATGGTTTCATCCAATATATATTTCCATACCGCTCATGCCATGAAAGAGACACATATCACATATACAATAAAAAACTCATGAAGGAAAGAAGTTGAAAAAATGGCATGCTTTGATCTACATTCAGACTCCCAACAGTTCCTTCTTTGGCTATGGTTAACATTTTTCATCATGAGTTCTTTGGAAACTTACTGGAAATCAATTGTACTTTACAGTTGATCATTATATGATATTTCTGTGTCTGTGTACACAGGTTCTGCTCACTTCACTTTGCAGCAATTTATATGTTTTTCTGAACTCATCCTGTTTATAATTTCTTATAGTGCAATAGTATTCTACAACCATATGCCACAACTTGTTCAGCTATTCCCCAGTTGAAGTGCATCTACTACAAAAAGAGCTGCTAAAAATATTTTGGTATAAATCGGTCCTTTTCCCTATTGCTGATCTCTTTGGAATACAGACCCAGTAGTAGTATTGCTGGTCAAAAGATATGTGTAATTTTATGGTCCTTTGGGCATGGTTCCATATTGCTCTCCAGAATGGTTATATCAGTTCACAGTCCCACCAACAGTGTATTAATATCCCAGTTTTCCTGTATCCCTTCCAACATTTATCTTTTTCCTTTTTTGGTCATATTAATCAATTTGATAGGTGTAAAGTAGTAGTATCTCAGAGTTATTTTAATTTACATTTCTCTAATCAATAGTGATTTGGAGCTTTTTTTTTTTTTTTAAACCCTTAACTTCTGTGTATTGGCTCCTAGGTGGAAGAGTGGTAAGAGTGGGCAATGGGGGTTAAGTGACTTGCCCAGGGTCACACAGCTGGGAAGTGTCTGAGGCCAGATTTGAACCTCGGACCTCCCATCTCTAGGCCTGACTCTCCATCCACTGAGCTACCCAGCTGCCCTGATTTGGAGCTTTTTTTAATGATTACAAATAGTTTTAATTTCTTCTTGTGAGAACTGCCTGTACATATCCTTTGATCATTTATCAAATGGGGAATGACTTGTATTCTTGTAAACTTGACTTTGCTTTCTGTATATTTGAGAAAGGAGGCCTTTGTCAGAAACAGTTGCCATAAAAAATGTTTCCAGGGGGCACTGTTCCTCCTCATGGTTCAGGAAGTCGCCCGAGAGGTCATTATACACTGTGAGGGAGCCTGTCCTCATGTCAGGGTCAGTACTGAGACTTGCTTTATATTACTACCCACTTGTGTGCTCCTACCCACTACCCAGGACCTCTTTCTCTCTAGGAGCCCTATTGAAGGATGACACCAAATATTTGCTCCTTTAGAGACCTCTGCTAAGGAACCTTCTTCTCCAGGGGCTACTTCCTTATCTTCATCCAGGGACCTGGGATTGCCACCAAGTCGTCTAAGGGATCCTCTTTTGTGCAGGTAAATTCATATTCCCTATAATTATGCTTTCCCATCATCTCAGTTCCATGCTCCCCCAGGCCCTTTCTGGAAAGGAGTTGTCTGAACTGCCCTGTGGAAAGGGAGACCTGCTGATTGAGGGGGCTCTGTGGCAGTTTCCCAGAGTATAGGGCCCTCTGAGGGGAGCAGGATTTTGAGGCCTGGGCAGCTAAGCGGGCGATGCAATAAGGAAGGGTTGGAGAGAGCCTACCACTATCCAAAAGCAGCCTGTCCACCTCAGATAAGTCTCCTAGAGGTGAAGTACATGAAGCTGCTGGATAAGCCTGGGGATCTTTCGTGTGAAAGAGACACTGATTGATCACGGATGTGGCTTCTAGGTGGGACGCCTGACCTTGGTAGTTAGGGCACAATGAGGAAGTTCTTTTTTCAAGATTGTGATATGTTGGTCTTTGTCATTGGCGTGAGGAACCCATTGGGCAGAAGTGGCTGTCTCACCTTTCATTAGGGGGATCAGATGGTCTCATGTCTGCCACAACATAGCGTCATGGCTTCCGCTTCCATTTTGGCAGTGGACACACATTATGACTTTTACCATCCTCTTAAGGGCATCGGCCTGGCTGTTCAGTACAATCCAGGGCATCTGATATCTCAAATAGAGGCTGACATGCCCCAGGAACAACTCCATGTGGGAGAAGATGTTGGAGAAATTCTAGTTGCTATTACTGAAATGAAATGAGATGCGTGTAGTCTATCCAATGTTCAACACTAGTAACTTGAAAAGAATATAGCTCTGGGTCAAATGTGAGAGCTCTGCTCTGCTCCCTGCTCTTTCCATTGGGAAACTTCTTTGGGCAGGAGGGCAGGGGACTCCCATAGCCCTGGCATTTCAAGTCTCTGGCATTGATTCCTCGTAGTCTGTCTTTTTGGTGTCCAATGAGGATCAAAATATGGTCTTGGGGGTCCCTGAAAATCAAGGGGGCCACAGGGTCAAAATTATTTTCATAATATTAAGTAATGTTTTAATTTCTAATATGGTAAATATCAATAGATGTGATCCACAAGAACGAAAGCTTTTGGGGAGCCTCAATACTTTTATTTTAATAAAACCCTTATCTTCTGTCTTAGAATCAATACTGTGCATTAGTTCCTAGACAGAAGAGTGGTAAGGACTAGGTATTGGGGGTTAAGTGACTCGCCCAGGGTCACATTGTTAGGAAGTGTCTGAGGCCAGATTTGAATCCAGGATTTCTGTCTCTGCACTTAGCTTTCAGTCCACTAGCTGCCCTCACCTCAGTAATTAAGTCTAAAGGGTTCTGAGCCCAGAAAGCTACCCTTGGTGATCGGGAAGCTGTGACAGTGGCCAGAGCCCTAATCCCCTGCACTGATTTAGTGTCTGGTCATCTTTCCTGAAGCTTAGGGGAAAGGCAGCACAGTCTACATTGCAATGCAGAGACCTCGACGTATTTTAGTATCTTTAGAGGAGAAAGAACTAGTAGCCAGAAGGACTAGCAGGGGCCTCACCCCCTCTCCATCCAACAAGGTAGCTTTTGATCTAAGACCTGAAGAGAGCCTTCCAGGCATGGAACTGAGCAAAGACGGGGAAGGGAGAGATGGAGTAAGGTATGGGAGAAACCCCGAGGCCAGTATGACCCGCCATGGAGTTCAGGGAAGACGGTGGGTGTAAAAAGCCTAGCAAGGAAGGGGCCAGGTTGGTTAGAACCGTAAATGCCAGATAGTGGAGCTTGTACTCAAGTCGGACCTGAGCATCAGTAAAATTATTTTATCCTGTAATTAGAGGATGGGCTGGAGTCCTGTGAGGCCTGAGGCAGGAACTAGGAGGCCATGACAGCCAGAGGCACTGGGCGGTGCTGCGGCCCAAGCCCAGAGTCAGGAGGTCCTGAGTGGAAGGCAGCCTCAGACGCTTAGGAGCTCTGGGTGGGTTCCTGAGCAAAAGTCTTTTCTCCCTTACTCCCAAGGTGGGTGTGAGGATCAGATTAGGTCATGTTGTCACAGTTTAACCTAGGTGGTGTGATTGTTGTTGTTATTGTAGTAGTCCAAAGGAGAGGGGGAGGAGCTGGTGCAGCAGAAGAGCCCTGTAATCCGGTTGTCACAGGGGTTTCACATTAAGTTTGTTGACTTGAGATAAAGAAAAGGTCCTGAGAGCAGTCCTGGAGGGAAGAAGATGCTCAAGGAAACCAGCTGCCCTAGACTGACCCTGCAGGCTTAGATAAGTTAGTACCTGCTGGGCTCCTAGAACAAAACAGAGTTGAGTGGTTCAACTTGTAATCCGTCCTTAACAATATTCTATTCTCCAGCAAGCAATATTGATTTGTTTCTTTTCCTTGGAGTATGGCAGGAAAGCCCATGCCGTATCACAGATTCTCACAAGCAAACGTTTCCTGTTATACAGTATCAGCAGGGAGAGAACTATAAGAAACAGATTATGCAGAGCCTTGAAACAGTTGACATTTGTTGTCCTGTGGTCATCAGGAAAGAAGCCCCATCTGAGAGGAGGAGGAGATGACTCTCCCCTGGTCTGCTGCAGGACTACAGCTCAAATTCTAGCACGACGGAGCTCAGAGAGATGTGTGAGTGCAAGGAAAGACCTTGGAAATCAAGATGTGAAGACTGAGCGGGGGGGACCTTTGAACACAGAATGGCAGGGCTGAGAGGGACCTTAGAACACAGGAGAACAAGGCTAGGAGGAGCCTTAGAACAGGGAATGAGGGGACAGCAGGGTGGCTCAGGGGATTGAGAATCAGGCCTAGAGACGGGAGGTCCTGGGTTCAAATCTGACCTCAGACACTTCCTAGATGTGTGACCCTGGGCAAGTCACTCAACCTCCATTGCCCAGCCCTTACCACTCTTCTGCCTTAGAACCAATACATGGTACTGATTCTCAGACAGAAGGTAAGGGAATGGCAGGCCTAAGAGGGTCTTTAGAGATCATCTCATTTGTATTACATTAGAGAAAACTCAGGCCTACAGAGTGATTTGCCCAAGTTCCCCACAAGAAGTCAGTGGCAGAAGCCAGTTGGCTCTGCCCATTTAGAGGAAGGAGGACACCTAGATAGAGCCAACTCAAGGGCCTCAAGATTGCCATTAATGCAGATCTTGAGTCCAAAAGAATTCTACCAACCTCTCCCTGATCTCAACTTTACATGACTTACTCCAAGGGAATATTCATGGGTGCCTGGGATTTACTCTGTACTAGAGCATGCAACTCCCCTTGTCTGCTTCAGAATAAAACCCCCTGCGCCCCAGTATATCAAGCCATCGTGAAACCCTTGTGGCCTGGATGGCCCTGGTTACCTGTGATTCAGCCACACTTCCCTGGTGAACCAGGCCTAAGCAAAGTCCCAAGCCGGGATGGGCACCCAGGCCTGAGGTGTGCTTTCTGTTGAGTGACTTCCTCTCTAAGTCGAGTGCCTGCCTCAGCCTGAGGAAGAACAGGTTTGAAGACTTGCCCCAAGACATGCTGGCTTGGGGAACTTAAGTGGACCCCAGGGAGTTCCCCTAACAACAAGGTGCAGAATAGTTTCCAGGCTACTTTGGCAGAAGAATTTTACTTGTGGGGCAGCTCCCGACATCAAAGAAATCCTATAGGTTCAGACCCCCCAAGAGATATTGTGTGGGAGGAGTAAATCTGACAGCTAGAGCAAGTCAGTGTGAGATTGTGTTTGTGCCTTGAAATCCCCAAAAGGATCGTGCTAGCTAGCTACTTGGTTATGTGTGTCAGTATTTTTTTTTTTAACCCTTAACTTCTGTGTATTGGCTTCCAGGCAGAAGAGTGGTAAGGGTTGGCCATGGGGGTCAAGTGACTTGCCCAGGGTCACACAGATGGGAAGTGTCTGAGGCCAGATCTGAACCCAGGACCTCCCATCTCTAGGCCTGACTCTCAATCCACTGAGCTACCCAGCTGCCCCCTATGTGTGTCAGTATTGTGGCTGCCTGCCCACGTGGCTCTCTGCGGCTCCTTTGAAACATTGGTTTAAGTTAAAACTGATTCCTAGTAACATTTATAGACATTTGGTCTGCACAGCAAGACTTGAGTTCCTTGACAGGAAAAATCAAGCTTGTATAATGACTGTAATGATGATGACGATAACAGTGTCTAATATTTATGTAATTCTAAAGTTTGCAAAGCACTTCAAAAATGTTACATCCTTTTGTCCTCACAACACTAGGAAATGATTGCTTCTTTTTTAATCCCCTTTTTATAGATAAAGAAATAGGCATTTTATTGTTTCAGTTGTATACAACTCTTCCTGACACTATTTGGGGTTTTCTTACCAAAGATACTGGAGGGATTTGCCATTTCTTTCTCTAGCTCATTTTACAAATGAGGAAACTGAGGCCAGCAGGGTTCAATGACTTGCCCAGGGTCACATAGCAAATAAGTATTTAAGATCAGATTTGAACTTGGGTCTTCCTAACTCCAGGTCCAGTACTCTATCCACTTTACCACCTCAATGCCCATAAACTGATGCATAGAGAAGTTAAATGACTCACCCAGAATCACCCATCTTTCTTTTTTTAACCCCTTACTTTCTGTCTTAGAATCAATACTGTATATTGGTTCCAAGGCAGAAGAGCTGAAAGGGCTAGGCACCAGGGGTTAAGTGACTTGTCCAGGATCATATAACCAGGAAATATCTGAGGCCAGATTTGAACTTAGAACCTCCCATCTCTGGGCCTGCTCTCAATCCACTGAGCCACCCAGCTGCCCCTCACTCAGCTTTTAAGTGCCTGATCCTGGGTTGGAACTCAGAATTCCAAGTTCTTCAAACCTAACCATCCCAAGAGCCTCCAAATTCTGACATTCTTTGTCCCAAGGTATCTCCCTGCTGCCATTCTTTGTCGCTATACCATGTAGCTGCTTCTTAAGGACCCTGGAAAATATCAGTGTTGCACCTACATGACTCTGGACACATAGTAGGTGCAACACTGATATTTTCCAGATAAAGCACTGTCCAGTGGATCTGCAGAGCTGGGACAGGTAGCAGACCCACCCCACAATTATCAGGCATCTGGGGACAGTGTTTCTTCTGGAAAAAAAACTGAGGAGTTCAGTGGGCTGCAAGCCAAATAGCAGACAACAGCATGATGGACCATAGCAAGGATTACAAATATAATCCTAGGAGACGGTCCTTAAGAGGTGACATCCAGGGCCAGAGAGATGGCAGCCCTACTCCTGTGCCTTGGTCAGACCCTATTGGGAGGGCTGGGTCTGGCAGTACTGCTTGTTGGGTTCGGACCATTTGTTATTGGAGAGGAGTAACAAGGAAACATGCTTCCACAGTAGCAGAATGAAGCATCACCAGACTGTTCAGACGTGTTCATTTTGCCTGGTTGTTAACAAGGGAGAGAGAAAGCCTTGGCTAGGTGTGAAAGAGGAGGAAGGAGAATCTTTGGGGAGTGACAGCTTTTTGTAAAAAAGAGCATCAATAAAACACTTTAAAAAAATGAGATTGACAAGCTGAAAGTGTCTAGAAAAAGATGGAGCAGGGCCATAAGGTCATTGTCGCCTTTATCATCATCGTCTTAACTTTCTATTGCTATTTTATGATCTATCTTATAAATTACCTATAACAGCTGGCATCTTCAGGGCTTGCCCTGTATTTTACAAATACCCAATTCCATCCTTACAACCACCCTGGCAGGTAAAGTGCCATTTTTATCCCTAGTCTACAGATGAGAAAAGTGAGGCGAGCAGAGATTAAGTGCTCTGTCCAGGGTCCTACAGCACCCAGCTATCTGGCGCTCTATCCCCTGTGCCACCGAGCTGCAGGTGACTGGAGAATGGTCACTCCAAGAAAGAGGGACAATTTTTGGTCATGAGCTTTGGCTTCATGAGAATAACATGCAAATGCATGACCCTGCTGACTGACAGTGGAGTCTTGGGTGATCAGAGGAAGATATAAAAAGAGGCAGTTTTTACACCCACTGGGGGTTTTTAATTGGGTGCTCTGTTTCCATTGACCAGTGAGTGGACATATTGCTGGAGGAGTTGAACCACATCACTCATGACATTCTTGCCTCAAATAAAACCAAATCAGAAAAGGATGGTGGCACTAAATAGAAAGATGTACTCTGTACTCCTGGGTACTATATTGCATTAAATGGGAGCTCTCCTCATTTCATATAGGAGAATCCAGGTTTATCGCTGTGGCTAGAAAGTAATTTAAACCACACATTTCTTTTCGAATATAAGATGAATAGGGAAATCCTCACAACCTTGTCATATATCAAACACCCTTAATCATGTGGTCTACTCTGCCCTGTATTAATATTAAAAATGATAAAGGCTTGTATAAATATATAA
This sequence comes from Gracilinanus agilis, assembly GCF_016433145.1. Taxonomy (NCBI): domain Eukaryota; kingdom Metazoa; phylum Chordata; class Mammalia; order Didelphimorphia; family Didelphidae; genus Gracilinanus; species Gracilinanus agilis. The sequence goes on along the minus strand of NC_058135.1, from coordinate 288,236,088 downwards.
ATTAGTATTTTAATTAAAGCCATGCTGATAGATAAAATCATTAGACCACGCGCTTGTAAGCATTCAAAACTGCCTCCTCCATTACTGTCTTGAGTCCGCTCGCCAAGAGCCTACTGGCAAAGAGCCCACTCCCTCCTAACCCAGGAGATTTTAAACCCTCTCTGCGTCGACATAGGCCTCCCCATGCCCCAAAGACCCGGAAACGGAAACCAGTTGGACCATTTCCCCTGTCCATAGAAATATATACACTTTTAGATGGCATTTTCCCAAATTTCACTTTTACACCTGGTCCTCTTCCTCTAGTTTTAATGCTCCTTTTTTTTTTTTTTTTTAAACCTTACCTTCAAAGAGCCTGCTCTCTGCTGGTCCAGGGGCTCGGAGGGGGTGTGACAGCGTCAGCAGATTAAAACAAATGGATACAGTAAGCTTTCAGTCATGTATCCCAAAAACTGTTCTGTCAGCCTTGGGCTGGCTTTATTTTTTATACCCTTTTCTTAGGATTACATACCATTATAGAGAACCAGCTCTATTTTTCTGGGGGTTCTAAGTGGCATTTAGTGGCATCAGATGGAATGAGAACAGTCAGACTAAATGCTTAGCTCATAACTGCTCCAACTCCATGGAGTCTTGAGTTTAATATATACTGGTTTCACACAAAGAGCACAGAGAAAGAATCACAGCTGTGAAGGGGTTACAAATTATACAAAAACCCATTAAAGTCTAAAAATTAGAGAGATAGGTCCAGGGTCAAAGGCCAAATTCCAACCACCAATTAGTAGGAGGTTAATTCTGGGAGCAGAAATATATTTCATAGAGATCCTAAACAAATTGAGTCCTGTACTCTTGATTTACAGGATTGCACCTGGTCAGATAAAGTCTTGTCTAGCTTTGTCTGTTTCCGGCCTTGATTGTCTAAGTAACATATTTTTTAGAGTTCAGGCTTCTTAATTATCAAGGAGAGAAATTGTTAACTCTGTACCTTCTGGTTTGCTAGGAACTTAAAGCTTTTCAATAAGTCTATAATGTTTTTCCAGTAAGAAAAAGTATGGATCATAAAAGGGCTCAAAAGAGGGGTCTCAGATTTTTATCTATTCTCTTATTGGCTTCCCATATACCATACATTTTTTCTTGTAGATAATGGATTAAGTCAATTATTAACTTTTATTGAATTACAAAATCATTTGATTAATATTCTGTGATTATCTTGTTCTTTATGATTAACAAAAGATGCAAAGCTTATCAAGAATAATTCATCATGAAATAACTGGGTTGGAAATTACCATTCCCACCCATTCACAAGGTACAAGGGTGTGCATTTTGGCTAAGGGAATGGTCAATTACATTTTAGCCAATCAGATTAAGCATGATTATTCCTTACTCTTTTCAGTAGTCTAATTAATCAATGAAGATTTGTTATGCTAGTTGATTACATAATTAATCAAGATTCAAAAGATACAATAATCCCAATTTGGTCCAAATATTGTTTCAATAACAGCCTTTCATTTTTCATTATTCTTCAAGGATAAGTTTGTTCTGTTCTTTGGGCTCTGGGGTTTAACAAGAACGGTCCAGAGGTAACTTGCTCTAATTTTTCATCTCCTGTCTTCCCTGTGAAAGAATCAGGGCAGCTTGAAAGCAGTTCCAGGCATCTGTGTGTGGGGATTGTGAAATTTAGGCGAAGCCTTGCTGGGAAGTTTAAAGTCTTTACATTAACTCACCATTTGCTGGTTTGTTATAGGGAGACTTTAGGGGAATTTCTATATTATTACAGGTAAAGGTTTGTAGGGGACCTGTGGGCCTAATAATAACCTATAATGTTCTTCTGTATTTCCCTGGGGCTGAGTGGGGATATTGATCACAATGATTCCAATAATAAGGAGTGTTAGTAAGAGAAGAGTCACACAGGGGTATCTGAGTGGGGGTTTTCCATCCTTCCTGAAGATGCCATGCACCCTCGAGGTCCTCTCTGTGACCATGTCAGACAGGATGGGTTCGATGGCCCCCAGCACTTACCTTCTGTTTTAGAGTTGATATTGAGTATGATTCCAAGATAGAAGGGTGGTAAGGGCTAGGCAATGAGGATTAAGTGACTTGCTCAGGGTCACACAGCTAGGAAATGTCTAAGGCCAGATTTGAACCAAGGATCTCCCATCTCCAGGACTCACTCTATCCCCTGAGCTTCTAGCTGTCCCTGTATCTTTCTTCTTCAGCCTCCTTAGTAGCCTGTCAGCCAGAGGCTCTTTCACCTTCTTGTTGCCCCTACCAAAAGCCTCACCCTGTCCCACAGCAGATATCCCCTTGCTCCCTTGATGCAGTCTGGCCTGGATTTGCTCACTTCCTCCAGGTTTCCTGCACTTCTACAGCTGGACCATCCCCCCTGGTGATATCACCTGGCTATCCAACGGCCTCAGAATGTTCAGTATCCCTGAACTACAGTCTGGCCCAAAGACAGGCTCTACTCTGTGCCAGTCTCATCCTGGGCATCAAGGATTTCCTATCTTTAAGACCAGCACAAATAAAACAGTTGGCCCTCTAATGCTTCTTTTAAGCTTCCTCCTTTCAGAAGTGAGATCAGATGCTTCCAGAACAACAGGGCTTCAGTGACACCCTCAGTCCACATTCAGACCTTTCTTTCCAGGGGGCCCTGGGTCAGTCCTGAAAAGGCCTAGAGATGGGAAGTCCTGGGTTCAAATTAGATACTTCCTAGCTGTGTGACCTTGGGCAAGTCACTTAACCCCCATTGCCTAGCTTACCACTCTTCTGCCTTGGAACCAATACATAGTATTGATTCTAAGGTGTGTTGTAGGCAAACTTATAAAGGCAGATTTGGAAGTTTAGATAGGCAGGCAAGAGCTGAGGTTCCAACCTGGAACACAGCAAGGGGCTGAACACAGTGGACTCTCTCTAAAGGCAGTTGGGGGTTTTGAAGGAGTTGGGAAACCACTGACCTGAGAGCCTGTGATTTTGGGTATCTCTGAGCAACATCTGGAACATCTCAATTAGCAGGATCAAGGAGAGAAGGTTGAGAATACTGTCTTGTTTAGTGGACAAGCAAAATCAGTCTCCCTGACTTCTCTGAAGAGTTAGTTGGCTGGAACCTGTGCTCTTGGAATATACTTGGACTGATACATTTTGAGCTACTGATCAAGACCATCAAACCATCTATGTGAGATCCCATTAGTCCCTTGTGTCCTGGCAGCCTGCATAGAGTAGAGTAGGGATTTCCCAGACCTTTAATCTTTAACCCTGAATTGATCCCATAGTATTTTAGAGTATTGTGACCTCTCCCACCTCTTTTAATCTTAAGTTAACTATTAAAAAGTGTTTTTTTTATTCCTATTGTATTTTTCCCTGGATATCTTAGTCTACATGGCAGTTGGATCCCAACTGTCATTCACTCTCATTGTCACAGCCCTTTTGTATTTGGTTAAGATAGTACTACATCTACATCCTTCATTCTTCCTTCATCCCTTTCTCCCCAGAAGAACCCCTGTGTGTGTATTTGTGTGTATTTACCCACTTCAGGTGGAAGGTAAGGGGAAAGAAAGAAAGAGAGAGAAAAAGAGAGAAAGAGAGAAAGAGAGAGAAAAAGAGAGAAAGAGAGAAAGAAAGAAAGAAAGAAGGAAGGAAGGAAGGAAGGAAGGAAGGAAGGAAGGAAGGAAGGAAGACAGGAAGACCCCCCAAAAAGGAACTGGATGATGTGAAAATGCAATGTCCATACTTGGCCCTATAGGAGAGTTGAAAAAATACAACTCCCTCCCTTATTTGAAAAGGTTCAGGAAAATGGGTCTGAAATATTGCATGCAATGTTGGTGTGGTAGTTTGTTCACTAGACTGGCCTTTTACCTTTCCTTGAAATTTTCATTATGATGGATGATTCATTGAGTGGAGGAGAGGGGAGAGATATGTTCAGAAATGGAAGATGATGTAAAAACAAAATATATCAATAAAAATAAATTTTGCCACCCCCACCCCCAGAATTATGGGGTTGGACCGGATGATTTCTGCAGTCCCTTCCACCTCTCAAATCTTTGGGGATTTCTACAGTGGGTTTGAGGGTGATTGGTACATCAGTAGGATGTAAAGACTGTTCATTCTGCTAAGATCAGGAAATGTTCTCTCTTATATAGTTCTTGCTCCCTGCCTTAATTTATTTGGATCCTATTGAATGGTAAAAAAAAAAAAAATTTCCCTTCTGGTCTAAGGCTAAGCTTCCTGAAAGAATGGGCCATGGGGAATTCTGTTTAGTCTAGATTTGTGAATAATGCTCGACTTCTTTCTACCCTCCCAAAATTCACTCACAGGAGACCTCTCCTGATGTGAGATGTATTCCTTTAGGATGTGCCTTTTTCATTGCCTTCTCACAAGACATAGACTTAAAGGATTCCCTACGTAGATGAAATTTCTAGGGCCTTTCTCTTCTTCCTCTTTAGTTCAGTTCCACTTAGCAAGTGTGTTATGCTAGAGCCTTGGGAACACCAAAAAGTACAAAAAGAATGAGAAGAAGAGCCTTGGACAAGGAGGCCAGAAAGAACTCTGGGCTCTAGTCCACTCTGACCCTATAACTAACCCCGGGAGCTTGGGGCAGAGTCTTTGCTCTCCCTGCTCTTCAGTGGCCTCCATTGGACCTGAGGAGAAAACCCTATACCTCACTGCCCTCACCTCAGAGTCACCATCAGATCCCCTTGGTAGAACATTCTGATTTCCTCTCAGGAAGGAGAACCCTACACAGTGACCAGGTTGTTGTAAAGGAAGCCACCACAGAAAGTGCCAGCCTGAGACTAATTTCATGATCAACCTTGGTCCTGAACAGATGAGGAAGCCCAAGTCACTCCTCTCAGGAGAGGTGTGAGGGACTGTAGGGACAGAATGATGGTCCCTGGGTTTGCTGAACTGCCTTCCTTGTTACAAAAGAGGGAAGAGCCCATGGGCTGGGAAAGGGGATCAGTTCAACAAGCATCTCTTAAGGACTTACCATTTGCCAGGCCCTGTGTTGAAGCATTTCTTAGAACCCTTAGTTTTCCTGCAGTTAAAGATGGAGCTGTCCCTTGTAGACAGAACCTTTCCTGATCTCCCATCTACTAGCACCCTCCTTTCCAAACTCCTCCATGTTCCTTCTGTAGATATTCTGTATATACTAATATGGATGTTGGTTCTCCATTAGAATGGAAGCTTCTCTGAGGCAGGCACTTTTATCTTAGTTCATAAATGTTGGTTGGTTGACTATAAAAACAAAATAAAAAATTCCCTATATTCTTGGAGGTTGTTGGGGAGAGACAGGGTGAAAATAGGTAAGTAAATATAATTTTTCAGGGAAGGGTACTGGTAGCTAAGGCCATGAGGAAAGAGCTCATGTAGGAGGCTAAGATTTGAAGGAAAGCTAGAGGTTCTAATAGGCAGAGATAAGAGAGAGAATTCCAGGCAATAGTACAGCCAGTACAAAGACATAAAGATGGAAGATAGAATGTCCTTTATGAACAACAAAAGAAAGCCAGTTTGGAGGCCCCTTTTCCCATTGGAACATTTGTCATCATGAGTCTTATGAGTTCTTGGGTTCCCATCACTTGCATCCTTCTCAAGAATATGAGTGTTAAAAGAGTTGGGTTTTTGCTAAGGCACAGAGAAGTTGGATCGCTGAAATTTGTTAGAGATCCAACCCAGTTTTCTGATTCACAATACTGTGACCACTGTTTAAGAGCCTACTATATTTAGAAGACTCACTATATTTCTATGATTCCACGGGGTCCATGGTTGCAGATGAAAGCTCATCTTTGCACTCCCAGAGTACTGTGGTCATTGTATAAATTGTTCTCCTAACTGCTCTGTATCAGTTGAAACAAGCCTTCCTAAGTGCATTAAAACTTTTCATATTCATCAGGAGTGTTTCTATTACATTCACACTCTTCAGCTATTCTCTATTCATTGGTCACCCACTTGCCTTCCAGATTTTTGCTCTTACGAAAAGTGCTACTATAAATATCTTTCTATATACATGAGACCTTTCACTCTGACTTTGGACTTTGAGTCTTAAGATATATGCCCATTTCGTGACTTTTAAAAGCATAATTCCATATTGAGACACCCAGAGTAGCTGGGCCATGGCAGAACTCCAATGGCAGGGCATTAATTTGCCTGTCTTCCTATATCTATTGTAAAGGTTAAATTTAGTGGTTGGACTTAAATTATATGAAATAATGTGGTCATCAAAGTTATTATATCTCAAGTCAAAAGTTTATTTACCAAATTAGAGAGGAAACAATAAAGTAGAGAAATGTGAGAGGTTAGAGAAAAACCTATACTAGTCCTCAGTCAAGAGGGTCAGGAGTGAGTAACTACAAGGCCTCCTCCAATATGGAAGCTAATCTCTTAGGAAACTAGGAAAGGAGTCAGCCCTTTTCACTCACCCAACAAAGTAGTTCAGGAGTCAGAATCTAAGTTGAAGCCATGATGCAAGCTGCAGTGTCCAGTGAAGTGCCCTTGAAGACTATCTCCAGGAGACACTCTTCACTGGACTCAACTCATGAAACCGACTCGGCCCAAGGATTTTGTGGCTTTTATGGTGGTTTCCTATTCCTGCCCTTCTTCACAGGGGCCAGTCACAATTTCCAACTTGTCCAACTCTGCCCAGGGGCAGTGTCTGTGGGATTGACTTGTCAGCTCTAAAGGTGTTAACTCTCCTAGGATTCTCACGTTTCTGAGTTGTCACTCAGTTTGGATTCACACTTCTGAGTTGTCACCCAGTTTGGATTCACACTTCCAAGTTATCACCCAGTGTAGCAGGGGGCTTGCAGACTTCCACCTACTTAATGTTAAGTATTGGTATCTTCCTTTTAGAGGTATAAACTGTAGTAAGAGTTTCCCTTACTTTAGGGTTAAGTATGGGTGTATTTGCTTTTGTTGATTAATTCAAAAGTAGACAAAGGAGAGTTAATCCTGTTCTCACAATCTAGTGAGGTACTAAGTAGGGGTATTAAAGTTATTGTTAACCAAAATTTTAACTCCAACTAGGCAAGGAAAATAAAGGATTTCCTTTTCACAAGTGTAAACTCAGAATAGACAAAGAGAACCAAGAATTTCCTTTCACACCACTTAATGTTGACTTTTTGTCTCAGCATCATCTATACCATTTGTTTCCATCTGATCCTTCCAAGGTGTCCATGGAGCAAGAAGAATATAACCAGTCTTCTCCCTTTTCCAATCATACTGTACTCTAGTAATGCCCTAGTAAACACGTAGCCACCTTCTAGCTACCATGGGTCTGCCCTTTTCCCTTTAGTCACCTCCCTTTCTGCTTCCTTAGAGATTATGGAGTGTCATGATTCACAGTAGCACTGTCATGAAAAGAATGGAAAGGGTTAGGGAGTGAATGAAAAGAATCCTGAGGTTAAGAAATAAATAAAATGGACTTTTTGTCAAGGAGCAGGTTGGCTTCACCTCAAATCCTGTTTTCCAAAGTGTGAGAAAGGGTTCTGTCAAATATTCCATAGGGGAGATGTAGGCAAAAGGGATAAGAAGGTCTCACAACTGAAATTATAAAGTCAACTCATCAGCCACATTAAATTTTAAAAACACTTTCACAAAAGATGGGAGTTGTGGTAGGTATTAGAGGAAGAGAGAAAAGGTCTGGCATATTATTGTACAAATAGTATCAGAAGTATTAAGAGTAGAACCCACAAAGAAAAGTAAGGATAATTTTTTTTAAACCCTTGTACTTTGGTGTATTTTTCTCATAGGTGGAAGAGTGGTAAGGGTAGGCAATGGGGGTCAAGTGACTTGCCCAGGGTCACACAGCTGGAAGTGGCTGAGGCCGGGTTTGAACCTAGGACCTCCTGTCTCTAGGCCTGACTCTCACTCCACTGAGCTACCCAGCTGCCCTAGGATAATTTTTTAAAAAGGTTCTTTTTCAGCTGCATTAGGAAACATAGGAGAATGAAAAGTCAAGTGTTGGCTACTAAGGATGGATGGGATGATTAAAAGTGACCACAGAGAAAAAGCAAAACTATTGAACTTCAGCTTGCTTTCTTTATCAATAAGAGTATATTCTGGACAATAGATTATATTTACCCCCTGGGAAATTTTCCTTTTTGCATTACTAATTTGATCTGGAAAACAGATTGACAAGAGATCATTTAAAGCCATGACCAAAAATTTGAAGATAGATATCTCATTTCAAACCATTATGAAAGAAAACTTCCCAAATCTCAGAACCAGAAGGCAACGTATCATAGAAAGAATCTATAGGGTACTTCCTATAAGGAACCCCAAATTGAAAATTCCCAGTGTAAATTTTAAATTAATATCCAGTAACTCCAAGTATTATATTTTATAAGATTTATTAATAATCACTTGAAGTAGAAGAAATAAAAGAACAAAATACAAAACTTAAGTATGACCACGAGAGTAAACTTCTCCTGCTTGGCCCTCATTCAACCCCCACAGCTGTGTTCCCAGGAGCAAAGAGAGAGGGTGGAGTGACACAAAACTTATATCTTCCCTATGTTAGTACATTAACATAAATACACAAATGGGATTCTAGGAGACAGAGTCCTGGGGATAAAATTCTAATTACACACCAGGAATATTATAGCCAAAATCCAGAGCTTCTGGGGCAAAGAAAAAAATACTGCAAGTGGACAGAAAATAGGGTTTAAAGTATCAAGGAAACAATTAGGGTCACATAAGATTTGACAACCACCACAGAGAGCTTGGAAAATTATATTCTAAAAAGCAAAATCGTCTTATAGACTTAACATCAAGAATAACTTATCCAGTGAAATGGAGTATAATATTAAGTGGAGGGGAGAAGATCTTTAATACCATAGAATATTTCCATGCATTACTGATGAAAACATCAGAGCCATGCAGAAACTTTAAAATATAAGCAGAAGAGTCAAGAGAAACAAAAATTTCAGTATGGGTGAGCAATCATATGAGACTAAAAGGATAAAAGTTTACATTCTCATATGGGGAATATCCTCTCATAATCCTATCATAATTAGAGAATTTGAGGGAGTCTAATTAGAGGGCCTGGGAGTGGTTCTGCTTTGTCTTGATGATCTTAAAAAACGGAAAGGGAAGGGAAATAGAAATATACCAGGAGAGAAAGGGGTGAAGAGGAAAGATGGACAATTATCTCACATAATTGGAGTGTATGAATAGAGGTCTATATGAGCAAGAAAAAAGGAGTGGGGAATGGGCAACACTTGAATCTCTGAACTATTCAAAGAAGGGAAGAATATGCACACAATTGGGTACAAAAATACATTTCACTTGACAGAAAAATAAGAGGGAAAGGGGAAAAGAGAAAGTGGGGAATAATAGGGAAGGCAGTTGAGAGAATTAGTCATATAAAACTAAGATGGTTGGATTTCAAAGAGACTGAAAAAAAAAGAAACCATAAGAACCTACTATTGGGCTCTGGGTGAGAGGAGGGACAGGAATAAAAGCAGATTTCAGGCAACCTAAAGAGGGCTAACGCTGAATTCCTTATCTCAGCACCCTCTTTATAAAAAAAAGTTTAGAAAACAAAGAATTTAAAAGAATTTAAAAGAATAATACAGGGGTAGTTATACTTACCTAACAATCACAACTGTGAATATGAGTGGGATAAACCCACCCACAAAATGGAAGGGGCAGCAAAATGAATTAGAAAGTAGAATCCACAAATGAATAAATAAAAATAAAGTAGAATTTAACATGTGTTGTTTACAAGCAACTCTTAATAATGGCTAATGTATTGCCTCCTATGTGCCAGGCACTGTGCTAAGTACTTTAAAAATATCTTTTTTAATCTTCGACATTAGAAGGTAGATGCTATTATCCCCGTTTTACAGATGAAACCAAGGTAGGATAAGTGACTTCCCCAAGGTTAGTATCTGATCCTGAATTTGAGCTCCTGTCTTCCCAACTCCAAGCCTACCACTCTATTCACATCACCACCTACCTGCCACTTGAAACAAACACAGTTAAAAGAAGGCGCAGGAGTAAAATGGAGATCACCAACTGTGATGGAGGGGAGAGTGCTGTGGTTTACCTTGAATCAAGGAGTACATGGAAGAGAACAGGAGAGGGAAGCCAAGACATACTGGAGAGGAAGGACAGTCAGAACTGTACTTGGAGGCAAAAGGAAGACCCTGAAGGCTCTTTCAACAGTGCATGGCCTGATTCTTCTGGCAGGTATAGGAAGGATCAATGAAGTAGAGAATGGAGAACAGACCTCTAAGGAAAGGAAGCTCCAGCGGAGCTACTGCTGGAGTCATCTAGTCGATCAGTAATGATATATCTATGGCCATGGAGAAAGGGAAGAGGGGTGGATATGAGAGATGATATAAAAAAATCCTCTTTGGGATTTAGTAGGATGGGAGAGGTGAACCAGGAGCAGGAAGAGTCAAGGCACACTGTGGTCCAGTGAGAAAGACCCTAGCTTTGGGATCAGAGGACCTGGGTCCACATACCAGCTCTGTGCCTTGCTAGCTCTGATCTTGGATGAACCTCCTGCCTCAGTTCCCTATAAGGAAGGTTAGACATGATGGTCTCTCAAGCCCTATCAGCTTTAAGACTTGGACTCCCCAGGTTTCAGACTTGGGACATGGTGCATCACAAAGACTGGAGTCAGATAAGAGATCCACTGATCAAAAGTAAGGAGCTCAATGGGGGACAGGGTGAGTGTGAGGCATTTGTGGGTTCACCCAGATGGAGATGTCCTGCAGGCAGCCAGCTTATACCTTCCTCATACCCTCCATGTGAAGAGAGCTTTGAAGGAAAGTCACAGAATTACCAATTGCTTCTTACCAAATGTTGGTTGAGTCCCTGGGAGCTATAGGGGCAGAGGTATGTTCACCCTCACCTCTGGGGTGACCTTTGGCCCTGGGCAACCTGCCAGGTACTAGCATGAACTCTGTTGGAGAGGATGGGGAGATGAATCTTCATTTATCCCTCCTGGGGTCTTTTCCTTCTCTGGACAATCAGGCTGGGCCTCCACCTCCTATGAGGTGGAGGGCCTCCACCTCCTGTTCAGGAGCTGGTTCCAGGACTCAGGATGAGAAATACAGTACCACATACAGACATACACAACCTTGAGGTAACCTCCCTTTGTCCCAGTTTTTCTTTCAATTTTCCATTCCTTTTCACCCCATCTCCTTCACTCCACCTCCATCATCTGCTGAGCATTAGAGTGCCTGAAGGTGGTGAACAGGCCAAGCTAATGATGGGAGGAGCAGAAGAGGGTTGCTGCTGATTGTGATGGAGAAGGTCATCATGTATGTGATTTGGACTGAGTAGAGGTGAGATTTGGCAAAATGTGTTCAAAATTAAGGACCTTTTGAAGGAGAACAAACTTTAGACCCAGTTACTGCTCCAGAATACATGTCTAGTTTATGAGAGAAGCAAGAATAAGGACAATTCAAGAAGCTACACAAAGGATTAAGAACAATAAATGGGAATCGGGAGTCCAACCTTTAGAGCTTAACTGGAAAAGGAGAAGAACCAAGAGAAGATAAGGAAATGGATGAATGGGTTGGTGGGTAGGGCAACTTGGTGGTAATGTTTTGACTTAAAATTAATAATTAGCCATATATAGTTCTAACCAGGTGCCTATTGTTGTGGTGTAAATACCACAAGTTAATTCCAAGAAATACTACCCCAAATCTCAGCCATCATGGAGAGTAGGGAAGATTGTGCAGTGAGTGACAATGTTTGTCACTCAGTGTAGTTCTTGCTATGTCCCCTGTGTAGGCTGATTTCCCTCCTAGAGGAGATGGCAAAAGCCTCTCCACCCTCCAGGTTTCTATGGAGGATGAAGTATTCCTAAAAGAAATACAAGCAGGGTTTCAATGGGGAGGGGAAGGTATTACCTCAAGTAGAAAATGAAAGACCTTTATGAGTCGAAAGAATAAGAAGAAAATGTCCACAAGATGTTTTTAAGAACAGGTACAGAATGGAATCTGCAAACTCTGACCAGTGAATTTTAATTTCATTCCTGGAAACATCTTAGATTGGGTCACCAAAGAGATGCTTCTGGAGATGAGAGGTCCTGGGTTCAAATGTGATCTCGAATACATCCTAGCTGTATAACCCTGGGAAAATCATTTAACCCCAATTGCCTAGCCCTTACTGCTCTTCTGCCCTGGAACCGAAATTTAGTATTGATTCTAAGATAGAATGTAAAGTGGTTTTTTGTGTTAGTTTTGTTTTTGGTTGTTTGTTGTTTTTTAGGGGAAAGGACTGTTCACCAAGGGCCAGCATGTCTTCCTCAAGAACAGGTCCTATCGGGCTAACTTCAGCTCCTTTTTTGACAGGATTGATGAGAGATACTATCAATACAGTTTACCTAGACTTGAGCAAAGCTTTTGATAAGTCATTTCATAGTATTCTTGTGGAGAAAATGGAGAGCGAAGGATTAAATGATACCATAATCATGGGTTCAGGACTGGTTGGATGACTAGACTGAGAGAGCGACGGCTCCTGTTTTTAAAAAAAGTTTTTGTTGACTTGCTTGGTTTTTACATTGCCTAAATTTGTCCCTGAATCCCTCTTCTTCCTTCTAGAGAACCATCACATACAACAATTTTTTCTTAAAGAGAAAAATTAGTGAAACCAATTAATACATTGTATCATACGTAGTGTTCCACCCTTGTGAATCTTCTCCCTCTCACTTTGGAGTCTTTGGGGCCCATGCTTGTTCTTTTTTTTTTTTTTAAACACTCACCTTCCATCTTGGAGTCAATACTGTGTATTGGCTCCAAGGCAGAAGAGTGGTCAGGGTAGACAATGGGGGGGTCAAGTGACTTGCCCAGGGTCACACAGCTGGGAAGTTATCTGAGGCCAGATTTGAACCTAGGACCTCCCGTCTCTAGGCCTGGCTCTCAATCCACTGAGCTACCCAGCTGCCCCCTGCCCATGCTTGTTCTGAGAGGACTTGCTATTGGTTCTTTGTCAGCATGGCTGGATGTCTCAGGGCCCTGGGGATCTGCATTTGGTCCTGGTTTTTTTTCTTATTTTTATTAAGGACTTCCATGAGGGCACAGATGATATATCCATCATTTTGCAGTTTGACACAGCTGGAAGGGGTAGCTAACACAGAGGATGACAGAATCAGGATCCAAAAAGATATTGACAGGCATGAGCACTGGGATAAAGCTAATAAGATGGAATTCAGTAGAGCTGAATATAAAATCTTGCCCTTGGGTACAAACAACATCTGCTTCCCAAGAATACTATGAGGAAGGCAAGCACAGACAAACAGCAGTTAAGGAAATGTCTGGAGGTTTCAATGCACTGAGTGATGTGGCAGCCAAAAAAGTTAGGAGCATCTTAATCATTACTATAACGGGAGCACAGCTTCCAGGTGTAGGGGAGGTGAGAATACCACTGACTTCAACTCTCTTCAGCCCTCATCTGGATTATTGTGTTCAATCTGGTCACCATTCTTTAGGAAACACATTCATATGTTAGAGAACAGAGGAGGAAAATCAAGATGGCAGAGAGCCTCAAGTCCATTTCCTGTGAAGTGGGCATGTGTAGCCTGGAGAAGATTCAAGGGGAACATGAGAGCTCTCTTAAAGTATTTGAAGGGCTATTGTGGAAGAAAGTCTCAACTTCATTTGGTCTTAGAAGTCAGAACCAACAGTAGTGGGGGTAGGAGATTTGCAAAGAGGCAGTTCTATGTCAAGAACAATTTGCTAACAATCAGAGGTGTAGCAGAGTGGAGGGGTCTCCTCAGAAGCTGATAGGTCCCCCTCCTCGGGGGTCTCCAGGCTAAGACTGGACAACCACCTTTTTGGTTCCTTTTTTGAAGTATTTAGATAATCACTGAGAAGCTTTCCATCTCTGATTCCTTGATATGATAAACATTGAGATACTTATACATTCTACTTGTACTCCACTAGAACATAAGTTTGAGATATAGGGAGTTTTTGCATAAGTAGGCTTACTCAGAACTCAGGCTATAGGGGACAAAGGATTAGGAAGATAGGAGTGAACTCAGGTGACAGCCAATGCCCCTTCCACAAAGGGGATGGTTTAGAGGAGGCAAGTTATTTCTTCAGGGACAATGACAGAATGGTGTGAACAAGAAGCAGACAGTGCTAAAAATTCCAGTTTTTAGACCCTTCATAACCTTTCATTAGGCTAATGATCATGCAGAAAAAATGATCAGTACTCTCCATTTTGTCCAAAAAAATCTGACACAAATTTATTAATTCCTCTGCTTGAAGAATGAAAATTCTGTGGGGATATCCTGTTTTAGAAATCTTTGGGAGTAAGTAGGTAGTATGATGGATAAAGTTCCAGACCTGGAAATCAGGAGAACCTAGGTTCAAATGTGACCTCAAACATTTCCATTGTATCCCTGGGCAATTCACTTAACCCCAATTGTCTAATCCTTGCTGCTTTTCTGTCTTAGAATTGATACTAAGATACAAGGAAAGAAGGAAGAATGCTGATGTCACTGTATCCAAGAACACGTTGTGTGATATGAATGTGTAGTTGTCTGCAGGCTCTAAAGGGCTCAAATGTGTTCCACCTGTCCTCTTCCTCTGGTTTTATTGCTCTTCTCTTTCTCAGCCTCTTGAGTAACTGGTCAGCCAGGGGAGATAGGGGATTGACACATCATCTGACCTGTCCTCTTCCTCTAGTTTTATTGCTCTTTTTAACCCTTTGCCTCCTTAATAACCTGTCAGCACAGGTGGTACTAGCCTCACTCATGTAATGCTAGTGATAAGCAACAAAAACATGCTCTGCTAACAGTCTTCTTGCCTCCTGTAAAAGCTTTACCAGATGTCATCTCAAGTGCTTTGGGTTCACTCCTTCTCTTTGTCTATTTGTGTTAGTATGACCTGGGCCACTTCTTCCCTTCCTTGAATTTTTCAAATATTTCACTGTCGTTTCATTTTTTTATTCTCAATTACATGTAAACAAGAATTGTAAACATTTGTTTTTAATTTTGAGTGCCAAATTCTCTCCCTCCCTCCCACTTTGTAGAGAAGGCAAACAATTTAATATAAATTATACATATGCAGTCATGCAAAATATTTACATATTAACCATTTTGCAAAGGAAAACAGAGACTAAAAGAAAAAGTAAAAGAAAAATAAGCTTCATTATGCACTTAAGACTCCATTAGTTCTTTCTCTGGAGTTGTATAGCATTTTTCATCACAAAGTCTTTGGAATTGACTTGGATCACTATTGCTGAGAATAGCCAAGTCATGCACAATCAATCATCACACCATATTGTTGTTGTATACAATGTTCTCCTGGTTCTACTCATTTTACTTTGCATCAATTCATGTAAGTTTTCCCAGATTTTTCCAAAAGCCTCTTGCTCATCATTTCCTATAACACAGTAATATTCCATCACAATCATATACCACAACTTGTTCAGCCATTCCTCAAGTCAGGGGCATCTCCTCAATGTCTAATTCTTGGACCCCACAAAAAGAGCTACTATAAATATTTCTGTACAAAGAGGTCCTTTACTTTTTGGGATATAGACCAAGTAATGATACTTCTGGGTGAAAAGGTTTGAACAGTTTTATAGCTCTTTGGCAATAGTTCCAAATCATTCTCCAGAATGGTTGAACAGTTCACAACTCCACAAACAGTGCATTAGTGTCCAAATTTTTTCATAGCCCCTCCAACATTTGTCATTTTTCTTTTCTGTCATATCCACTAATCTGATAGGTGGGAGGAGGTATTTCAGAGATGTTTTAATTTGCATTTCTCTAATCAAGTGTGATTTAGAGCATTTTTTTCATGTAGAGATAGCTTTGATTTCATCTGAAAACTGCCTCTTTGACCATTTATCAACTGGAGAATGAACGATTATATAAATTTCATTCAGTTTTCTCTATATTTGAGAAATGAGGCCTTTGTCAGCAAAATTTGCTGTAATACTCACTCCCCTTTCCTGCTTTCCTTCTAATCTTGCTTGCCTTCTTTGGTTTGTACAAAAACTTTTTAATTTGATGTAATCAAAATTATCCATCTTACATCTTGCTCCAAATGCTTTATTGGCTATGGGCCTCTCTACCCAGAAAAGCTCATCTTTGTGTTGAATGTTAAGTTATATATATATGCACAGCACATCCCTACCCTACCCAAAGAAACTCTTGAGTTTTTGCAAACACAAGACTTCAGGAATATTCCTTTCAGTGTTTCTACAAGTGAAAAAACTTCTAAAGGTTGTTTTAAAAGATATAGTTGGTTTCCTTTGTAATTTTATATATTTTCCTTTATACATTTTATGCCTTATCTTTTCTTCAGGAATGCTTGGAAATCTATTTTATTTTTTTAATATGACCCTTACTTTCCACCTTAGAATCAATACTCTGTATTGGTTCTAAGGCAGAAGAGTGGTAAGGGCTAGGCAATGAGGGTTAAGTGACTTGCTCAGGGTCACACATCTAAGAAGTATCTGAGATCAGATTCGAACCTAGGACCTGGCTCTCAATCCACTGAGCCACCTAGCTGCCCCTTCTATTTTATTAAATGACCATACTTTCCTCTGAAAAAAATATAGTCAGTTTTGATGGATATGTTATTCTTGGTTGTAGCCTGTTCCTTTGCCTTCTGAAATATCATATTCCAAGTCTTCTGGTCCTTCAATATGGAAGCTGCCAGATCCTGTATAATCCTGCCTGGGGCTCCATGATAGCTGAATTGGGTTTTTTCTGGCTGCTTGCACTATTTTCTCCTTGTCCTGGGAGCTCTTCAACTTGGCTCTAACATTCCTGGGAGTTGTCATTTGGGGATTTATTGCAGGAGGTGATCTGTGGATTCTTTCAATCTCTATTTTGTCCTCTTATTCAAGGAAATCAGGGCAGTTCTCAAGGATAATTTCTTGAAATATGTTATCTAGGCTTTTACTTTGTGCATTTTAAAACATTCTGTGAAGTGTTCCATTATTTTCCTATAATAATTATCCTTATTATTCTGAGAAGGCTTCATTACGTGCACACACACACACACACACACACACACAAATGGTTAAGACCCCCTGCTCCAAGGTTTCCTCTAAGCCCCCTCCATTCAGAAGCAAGATAAGATGCTTGCTCTAACTACTGGGCTTCAAGACACACTCAGTCTACATTTCACGCCCTTCCCAGGGGGCCCTGGGTCCTGTCCTGAGAAGATCCCCAAGTCAGGGCCTTGCCCCACACCTGAGGGAAGGCGTAGGCCCAGTACTACTTAAGAGTACACAGTTGTTCCTTTCCCCCTAAGCAAATCTTTCACTTTGTTCTCTGAGCATTCATTCCGGGTTCTAAGTGCTTGCTCTTTTCCTCCTCTTCAGGAGAAGGAGCCAGGTAGCCTCTTCCCAAATCTGATGTCACCAGGAACTTTGGAAAGACAAACTGTTTCTGCCAGCTCACCAGATACCATCTGGATAGGGCATCTCCCTTTGCCCCTGGTGGCAATGACCTCACATCTCCCCCAATCCCTTTAATGCCCCCTCCCACATTTGACAGTAGCCTCATGGTTATAGCCAGGCTCCTACTGACAGAACTCAAGCCAGTCATTCTGCCTCTGGTCCCTGACTCAATATCTATTCTAGAGAGATACCCACCCTCCCCTTTCACCCTGTTTTAGCTAAAATCGCATTGGGTAGATAGAACAGTGGTGGGGAGGCAGACAGTTCCAGCAAAGGCAGTAGGAGCACCCAGTGAGACCCCCTGTAGAGCCCAGGGACAAACAGCGGAGTCCAGGCAAAGAAAGTTATTCTTGCTGGGTTCGAATATCGACTCCAGTAGGGATCCAGTCCGCCTGGGCAGTCCCTGCTGATGCTGGGGAGCCTGTGGGCCCAGGTTAAGAGCTGGACTGCACGGACCCCCAGGGGCGCTATAAGTAACAACCAAGACCTTTTCCTCCGAGAATACTTTGTTTCCCAGTAGCCTCTTTGCGGGGCGGCAGGGGATCCCATTCCCTAATGTAGGGAATAGACGCCCAGCCACTCCCCCTCCTCCTGCCCCTCCCAACCGAAGGGGCAGTGACTAGAGAAGTGCAAGACCTGGAGGAGCTGGGCACTGAGGCTTTGTTGCCTGGGGGCAAACGGGGCGGAGGGGAGCCTTTCAGGCTTAAGGTCACGTAGTCAGGAGGCGCTGCCCACGGTAAGGACCAGCAGTCCTGCGCAGCCCAGGTTTGCAGATCCTCTATCTTTCCCCACTACCATCACCACCGCGGCGGCCACGCCCCCGCCCTGTGCGTCTTTCTCCCGTGTTGACAGTTGGCTTGGCTTCCAGAGTCGTTCCTCTTAGCAACAGCTGAGCGAAGCCCGCTTTTCCTATTGGTTTGTGGGTTTAACCTTTTTTTATTGGTCCGCGTGCCCCAACCTCCCCAATCAAAGACAGCCACGGCGACCCATCTCACTCCACAGACCTAAGTGGGGAGCTGGCGATACTGATATTCTCCTGGCGAGAAGAACGCTGTTTCGTCCCCCAAGGGGAACGCGCTCGCTGAAACCTTTTACGTGTTTTTCTTGGTCTTGTAAGCCTCATTCTCCCTTCTTCCTTCCCTCCCCTGAATTGTCCCATCTCAATCCCCTTGGCCGTACACCCCTCGGAATGGTTCAGTCCGCGTACAGCGCACCGGGAGGGGGGCCCCCCCGCTGGTCATCTTGGTGTAGAATCCTCCTCCTGGCCATCCGGATGATACCATGTGTGACCTAGGAGACGGGGGACGCCCGACGCCCCCAGAACCTACGTCCGGTCCCCGAGGTGCCCCTCCACTCCCCTATCCCCTATCCGCGGCGCCCCAAGTCCCCATTAAGCTCAGATCCAAAAAGGGTTCCTCGGTGTCGGCGGGTAACGGGGGCTGGTGCATTTGGTATGTCCCACCCTGCCGCTCCGAGCGGCCGGAAGTGAGGTGTCTGCGGCTCTCACTTCCGGCCCGGAGGGGGTGGGGAGTGTTGTTAACTGGTGGATCCGCCGCCGCCCCCGTCACGGTCCCCGTCAGCGCTTTCCCGCTGTTCCCTGGGTTATCGCAGCCGCTTCCTTCGCCGCCGCGGGACCAGCGGGCTCGGGAGCCCTGAGCTCCGTCCCGGTGAGTGCTGGCCGGGGCTGGGAGCGGAGCGCGGGGCCCGGAACGCCAAGGAGGGGCTGGGGTCCGTCCCAACCGGGACGCTCCCCGCCGCTCCGCCGCCCCCCCCACCGGGCCGGACACGTGCGCCTCGCGAGGCCACTCACACCCCTGTCCTCCCGCAGGTGTCCCGGCCGGGGCCATGTTCCGCACGGCCGTGATGATGGCGGCCAGCCTGGCGCTGACCGGGGCGGTGGTGGCCCACGCCTACTACCTCAAGCACCAGTTCTACCCCACCGTGGTCTACCTGACCAAGTCCAGCCCGAGCATGGCCGTGAGTGACTGCGAGTGGGGAAGGGGCAGGGGGAGTGGGGCGGCGGGGACGGGCGGCTACTGAGGCCCGCACCTCCACTCCCCAGGTCCTATACATCCAGGCCTTCGTACTTGTCTTCCTCCTGGGCAAGGTGATGGGCAAAGTGTTTTTCGGGCAGCTGCGAGCGGCCGAGATGGAGGTGAGGAGAGAGGGGACAAGGGGAAGGGGAGCGCGCAGGGGGACGGGGGCAGCACAATACCAGCAGAACCTCTCCCTCCCAGCACCTCCTGGAGCGCTCCTGGTACGCTGTCACAGAAACCTGCCTGGCCTTCACCGTCTTTCGGGATGACTTCAGCCCCCGGTTCGTGGCGCTCTTCACCCTCCTCCTCTTCCTCAAGTGTTTCCACTGGCTGGCTGAGGATCGGGTCGATTTTGTGAGTGGGGGTGGGGGATGCCAACCTAGTAGGGAGGGGGAGCTGAAGACACAAGATGGGAATCACAACTGTTGCGAGTTTGGGGCACAGCTGCTAGGGAAGAGAAAAGGGGAATTTTCTAATAGTCCTCTGCTCTTCTTGCCCAGATGGAGCGCAGCCCAAACATCTCCTGGCTCTTTCACTGCCGGATTGTCTGTGAGTGGCTTCTTGATAGAGGAATGGGGTGACACTAAGCCAGAAAGGGGGAAAAGGAGGGATTGGTGGATTTGTTGCCCTCTAGAAGTTGAGAAGGGAAGGTTCAACATCCCCATCTATCATCCCTGTGAATGGTACCAAGGACAGGGCTCAATTTCTGCTGCCTCTTAGAACATGCAGCTGAACCAGAAAGATAATTTGAGAAGTTCATTTGCATTCTCTCTCCTTGCCCTGTTCTGCTCCAGGGCATGTCAACTGTCATAAGTCCCAAGAGACTTCCTCATGTTCTGCCTCCTTACCCAGAACTCTGGGCTGTTGCTGTTCCTCTCCAGGGTAGGCTGGGGGTTCCCAAAGGGCACCTGGGGCTCCTAGTTCCTCTAAAATTAGTGCCAGTGCCGAAACATCTTAGAAAAGGAAACCAGCCCCAAATGACCTGTGCTTTCCCCCACCTTATGACTTCTCTTGATCCCCTATAGCCCTCATGCTCCTCTTGGGTGCTCTGGACTTCCTCTTTGTCAATCATGCCTATCACAGCATCCTGACCCGGGGGGCCTCCGTGCAGCTGGTCTTTGGCTTTGAGGTATTGATGAGGCTGAAGTGGCAGGAGGGGTGGCCCAAAGGGTACAAGTGGACCTTCTCTGATGCCGTCTATCCTCTTTCCCATCTCAGTACGCCATCCTGATGACGATGGTTCTTACAATCTTCATCAAATATGTTCTGCATTCAATCGATCTCCAGAACGAGAACCCCTGGGACAACAAGGCTGTCTACATGCTCTACACGGAGTTGTTCACAGGTGAGGTCCTTGATCCCTTCTCTGGTGGCTGTGGGATAAGGCTTTACAACAACCTTGGGGCCTCTCCATGTGCCTTTCCTTCTTCAGGCTTCATCAAAGTCCTTCTCTACATGGCCTTCATGACCATCATGATCAAGGTGCACACCTTCCCACTTTTTGCCATCCGGCCCATGTACCTGGCCATGAGGTAGGCTTTCCTAGGCCTTCTGCTCTCATCCCGGGAGCTCTGTGAGGGCAAAGACTTTTGTAGTAGGGAGTCCCAGAGGACTCAGGAACAGTAAAATAGCACCTGGTCAGACCTATTCTTAAGGAAGCTCTGTGTAGAGGGTAACAGGGAGACCCCTTGGAAGGCCAAGAGATCAGCTGAGGATGAAGGGATGTGGGCCTAAACAAGGCAAGTGAAGAGAAGGGGACAGGTGCAAGAGGGTTGGGGAAGATGATCCATAAAACTTGGCCACGGGTCAGAGAGTAAGGCTCTGAGGATGCTTGTGCCCTGGGGGAGTGCCCTTGACCAAAGGAGGTTGCTGCTGGGGAGCTGACAGACCCACCCTGTCATTTCAGGCAGTTTAAGAAGGCAGTGACAGATGCTATCATGTCTCGCCGGGCCATCCGAAACATGAACACACTGTGAGTCCTCCCCTGTGCGCTTGCAGGCTCCTCCCTTCTAGACCCTGGCCCCAAAGGCTCTGGCTTACCTGGGCTGCTCCTTCTTCAGGTACCCAGATGCCACCCCTGAGGAGCTCCAGGCTATGGACAATGTCTGCATCATCTGCAGAGAAGAAATGGTGACTGGTGCCAAGAGGCTTCCCTGCAACCATATCTTCCATACCAGGTAAGGTGACAGGGCTGGCACTGGCTTCCTGAGCCAAGGGAAGAGGCAGAGGCCAGGCCTCAGTGTTCCTTCTGCCTTGGATTCTACCTCTGCAGCTGCCTGCGATCCTGGTTCCAGCGGCAGCAAACCTGCCCCACCTGCCGAATGGATGTCCTGCGAGCTTCGCTTCCTGTCCAGTCCCCACCAGCCCCAGAGCCTCCTGAGCAGGGCCCTCCCCCTGCTCCACACCAGCCCCCCATCATCCCCCCACCCCCCAACTGTAAGTATCTCAGGTCTCCACAGACCCTGAACTTCCACCTATTTCAGGGAGAGGCCATCCATGCATTCCCAGTGTTGCCTCTCAAACTTTTCACCTTGGGGGGTTAGCTTTTCTAGGCCCCAATCCTTTTTGACTTCATACTGTCTCCTTCTCATTGCAGTTCCCCAAGGCCTCCTGCCTCCATTTCCTCCTGGGATGTTCCCCTTGTGGCCCCCCATGGGCCCCTTTCCTCCTATGCCTCCCCCCAGCAATGCAGATGTCCCTCCTTCCTCACCTTCCGCCTCAAGTGAGTTGGGTTGAGTCAGAAAGCAGTTTTGTCTCCTAGATTGAGGTTGGTCTTGATGGGTGTTGATCTGGGCTTATTCTTTGGGGGAGAAGGGAGCCTGGGTTCCTGAGCCCTGGACCTGGAAGGGCAAATGGGAACTGCTCCTGTTTTCCCTGGTGTGGGGGGGGTTGGGGAGGAGAGCCTGGTAGAATCTTGAATGTATCTCTGATAGTTTGTGTGCCTGCTTTTCCTAGCCAATGCCCCTCGGCCCAGTGGGTCTGTCTCTGAGGCCGCTCCGGCTCCTGGCTTTCCCTTCCCTCCTCCCTGGATGGGCATGCCCCTGCCTCCACCGTTTGGTAAGTGAAAGCCCTCCTAGACTAAGTTTTTTGGGTTGGGGATCCTTTGGTTCCCTCTTTGGGGCCTGCGTTGAGTATCTTTGGTACATCCTCTTCTTACTCTACAGGGTTCCCCCCTATGCCAGTACCCCCAGCAGGCTTTGCAGGCCTGACTCCTGAGGAGCTACAGGCCCTGGAGGGCCATGAGCGGCAGCATCTGGAAGCTCGACTCCAAAGCCTTCGAAACATCCACACCCTGCTAGACGCTGCCATGCTGCAGATTAACCAGTACCTCACTGTGCTGGCCTCTCTGGGGTAAGGCCCCTGGGCAGAGCAGGGCAGGGCGGGGCTGCTGGGGGCCAGGACCTGGCTTGCCGGCCCAATGATCACCTTTCTCTGGCTCCTTCCTCAGCCCTCCCCGACCTCCTGCTCCTGCCAGTCCTCCTGAGGCATCTACAATGGCTGCTGCAGCAGCAGCATCCTCTTCCAGCAGCATCCCCAGCTCTGAGGCGACACCCCCCTCACCGGGAGAGTCCCCACTCCCCCCTGACACAACACAGCTGCAGCCAGATCCAGGTAAGGAATCTCCTGGACGGGGTGGGTGGGGAGCACCTGGCTCCAGCATGGCCTGGATCTCTCCTGTCTTCCAATTGTAGAGTCTATTGGGGCAGAGGAGCTGAGCGAAGATGGGGAGCCCAACACGGTGGAGCTCCGCCGCCGCCGCCTGCAGAAGCTGGAGTCCCCTGCCTCTCACTGACACTGCCCAGCCTCATCCCATTCCCCAACCTTGTGTTTTGACTGTGGTGCCCTCGTGCTCGGGTGAGAAGTGGATCCCACCTCCCACTGCCAAGTGCCGTCTCCCCTCTCACCAGGCTTTGGAAAAGAATTTGAAGTTCCTGCGGCCTCTCCTGGAAGGAAGGAAGGCCTGAGCCCCACTCACACCACTTGGGAGCCCTCGAATCCAAATCATGTGGCTTGGGCTGATTCCTCATCCCCTAGACTGGACTAGAGGCCTGGTGGGTCAGTCTTTTTGCTGGCCCATCACCCAACTCTCACAGCCTCCCTTAACTCCAGGCAGAGTTGGGGCTGTGAGGTCTTTGAGAAGCCAGTTTCCTGTCCTCCATTCAGGGGCCCAGGAAGAGGGTGGACACTGAAGACACTCCCTCAGGAGCTGGCAGAGGGCCAGCTCTCAGGGCAGAGGGAGCGTCCCCTGTTCCCAACAGTATTAGCTCTAGCTCCCAGGAGGGGCTCCAGGCGAGCTGGGCTTCATTGGCCCCTACCTCCAGCGGTCCCTTTCTAGTACCAGTAGCACCTCCTTGTCCCTTCGCACTCCCATCCGTGTCTTGTAGGTGACCCCATCTCAGGAAAGTTGAGTGCCTCAGCTAGGCTGGGGCAGCCTGCTCGGCATGGCCGGGCAAGGCTGGGGGCACCTCTGGGGGGCCCTCCATGCTGCTCCTTGAGATGCTGGAAGCCCCTGGTCCTCTGGCGTATTTAAGACTGAGCCTCCATTGTCCGTCCATGGCCAAAAGCTCTCTTTTCTTAGCCCCAAGCTGGGCCAGGACAAGGCCTGTCTCTAAACCAAACAGTCCCATGAGGGGAAGCAGCTCAGCTTTCTGAAACTTCTTGGGGGGGAGGGGAATTTCTTGTTGCTGGCTTTGGGCTCAGCCCCAGCCCAGCTTGTTTCAGATATAAGCAGCAGCAGCAGCCACCCGGCAGGGAGGGGGGGCTCAAGCCAGGAGCAGGCCTTGCCTCCCCCCTGCTCCCCCTTTTCTTTGTTCCCTTTGTTTTGTGTGTTACACAAGTTGCTGGAGACAGTTTCAGATTATTTAATTTGTAAATATTGTACAAATTTTAATAGCTTCAATTGTATATACGGCCAAAATAAAAACTTGCATTAAAGTTGGTGCCAGGGCGTGCCGTGGTGCCCCTCCCCCTGGCCCTTACTGTTCTGTCATCTTTGCCCTTTGCCAAAGGCACTCGGATCAGGTCAATCTGATCACTGTTCCTAGGCCAGAGGCCAAGCGGCTGTCCATCCCCCAGCCAAGGCCTCTGCTGTCTTTTGCCATCCCCAAAGATTCCCAGCTGAGAAGTGAGGGAACTAATAGGGTTCAGCCACAAGCGGGGAGCAGCAGGGGTGCTGCTGGTGCTGAAACAAAGGGGCCCCACTGGCCTTGGAGTCATCAGGCACTGAAATGCATTCCCTGGGGCCGTCTGTCTCAGGGGCCCTTGTGGGGATGGTGGCGAGCCATCAGAAGAGCCTCAGAAGCCCTTCTCCAGGAGCCAGGCTTTGAGAGGTTGGTCGAAGTAGCCTTTGATCCGCAGGGTCCCCGTCACCTCGTTGACCTGTGTCACAGGTGTCTTCCCCAATAGTGGGGTCAGGAATTCTTCAACATCTTTCTGCAGGGCCTACGGGGCAAAGAGAAACCAGTCAGGGCCGGTGCCTGCCCCCTGCCAGCCCGTGGCTCCCCATCCCATGACCCTCCTACCTACCCAAATGTCCCCCTCCACCTTTCGGATCAGAGTCATTTGTCGGTTGCCATGTGTGAGCTCAGTGTAGACGGGAACGTTGTGCATCCGGGAGCGACGAACAAAGTAGGGGAGGTTGGGTGGAGGGTCTGCAGCAGGGAGAAACCACCAGTCACTGGGCACTCTCAGGCCCAGCTGTCCACCTCAGAGGCACCTGGGCCTTGCTTTGAGAAGTCTGCCCTGGAGCAAAGCTGAGTGTGGGCCTGGCCTTCGTCTCAGCCAACAAGAACTGTTTGGTCGAGGGGCTGAGCACAGGAGAAGCGGATCCCCTTCCTAGGAGCCAAGAGCTGTGGTCACAGATTGTGCATCTCCTGGATTTGGACGACTTTCCACATGGACAGGGCTTACAGGGTCACCAAAGCAAACTCCTCCACAGGATCTTCACAGGGCGTCTGGAAGTGCTTACTAGAGATGCCTAACCTGGGTGGGGTCTTTTCTTTCAATAAAGCGGCCTGCCTCGGTAACCCCGTGGATTGGTTTTTGTAGGGGCTGAGGACTCCCATGTCTTCTCTACCAAGGAGCACTCGGGGACTTCTTTCCTCCATGGGTACAAGGGCTCAAAACAGGCAAACCACACACACTGGGTTGGTCTTTTCTGTGTGGTTTGGCTCAGGTCTCTTCAGTCCACTGCAAAGAGCACTGGGTTCAAATTCTGGCTCCTGCTCCCTATGTGACCCTTGGATAAGCCTGAAGCTTTCCTTTCTTTGTCTTGGCACCAGATTATTCCTAAGATCTCTGGCAACACAAACCCCAATTTCCATCCTGCAAGCCGTCCCTCTACCCCCTGAGGAACAAGCCCCAAATCCCATTTCTCTGTTCTCACCTTTTGGAGGCTGCCAGCCACTTGGCGTGGGGTAACTCTGGTGTTTGGGGGGCGCCGGGATGCCAGTGGGAGGGATGAGGCGTTCCACAAATGCATATTCTTCTGTGGACTCCACTATGCCAGGGTAGGCAAATGGCTCCTGGCTCTGGCTCTAAGACAGAGACATCAGTCTTCCTCAGTGCCCACCTGATGCCCACCTTGATAAAACTGGGCTAGAGATAGGAGGCCTCCCGAATCAGGTTCCAACTCACTATTTTCATCTCATCTAAGGAAACCAGTCTGTCCCATCCCACCCCCACCCTCACCTGAGCTCAGTTTCTTCATCTATAAAATGGGAAGGTTGGACTAGATGGCCTCCCATGTCCCGTCTGGTCCCAAATCTATGATCCTAGGAAAGACCAATATGGAGACATCTTCTACCTGCTTGGAAGGCCTTCACAACCCTCCAATCCCATTATGTTTCACTCATGCAGCTTTCCCAGCCAGAAGCTGCCTTGAGATCTGGCTAGTCAGGCCATAAGCACTTAATAAGCACCCACTGTATGCAGGGAACCTGGCTCAGACTCAATTTCAGTCCAACAAGCAAACAATTCTCAAAAGAACTGCAACCCATAAAAAGTTGTCTGAAAAACTGCTCTAAACCATGAATGCCAAGTGAAGCAGCAATCAGGGATCAGACCTCAAACACAGCAAAGTGGCAGAAATGACCCCAAAACACAGATGCTGCCACTGCAAGGCACCTCAAATTAGGCTAAAAACTGCCTGAAAGTTAACCAAAATAGGCAATGAGCCAAGAACAAAGTAGATGCCTTTCGACAGGGGAAGCAACAAATGCCACAACTCAGAGAAGCAGGAGAAGACAAGGAGGAATGCCTGGTGCCAACAGGGAGCACAGAAACTTAAGGGGGTAAGTGTAAACGACACCCCCCAAAAAACAGAAAAGAAAATGTCCCTCCTCCTCCAGGCCTGCCTTCTTCAGTAGCAGAGAAGGGAATATGCTTTGGTGATCAGCAACATTCAGGTTATTTTTGATGAACTGTGGTTTTCTCTTTGATTCTTTGTTACCAGAAGCAGCATGCATGATCGGTGGGGAAAAGACAACAGTAGAAAAGGAAAGATCTGTTCCCAGAGCTCTGAGCTTTCTGCCGACCCCTGTCTCAAGGCAGTTGCCTGGGAGCAGAGATAAGCTGGGAACGTATGAACCAAGGCTGAGCAGGGTAAAGCAGTGGCTGCTACCAGTATTCACACCTTTTCAAGAACAGAGAGTTTATGGAAAAGACGCTACCCACATTCAGAGGAGGAAGAACTACAGAAGCAGAAACAGAAGAAAAACAACTGCTGGAACACATGGGTTGAGGCGGACATGATTGGGGATGTAGACTGGAAACGACCACACCAAGGCAACTATCAATAATATGGAAATGTCTTGATTGATGACACATGTTAAAACCAGTGAAAATGTGCGTTGGATATGGGGGGGGGGGGGGTTGGGGGGTGAAGGGGAAAGTAAGAGCATGAATCATGTAACCATGGAAAATTTTCTAAAAAAATAAATAAGTGAATGTCTGAGCAAACAAACAAATAAATAAAGATAGCTGGTTCATTAATTGAAAAAAAAAAAGAACAGAGAGTCCTGGAGGACCCTCTGTCCCCCACTCTTCAGCTTCTTCTCTGACCAGTTCTCCTAAGAACCCAAGGCTCCACTGGGGGCCACTTTCCTTCCCCTCTGCCTCTGGGTGCCCTTCGTCCCTCAGCGGTGGCCTCTCCCTGGAAGATCTGTCCATTCTGGGCCCCCTTCTCAGTCACTTTAAGGAGGGCCCAGACCAAGCACATTACCCCCTTCTTCCTTCCCTCCACACTCTGGGTGTTGTTCTTTGCCCTGCAGCCCTTTATGGGATATTCGCCCTCATCGGAGTGGCAGGGGCTAGCTGAGGCCCTGAACCCTCCATCTCTTTGGAATCCCTCCATTCCTGACAGGGGGCTTTCTCCTCTTGGGCTCCCTGGGACAGGCCTGGCCTGGAGCTTGGGATGGACCCTTGGTTGTTCCTGGTTAGGCTGTCACAGCTGCAGCTCCGAGGGCAGGGACCACCTCACATACAGGGCCGGCCCCAGACACATGTTCCCAGTACCCGGGGAGGTTAGGAGGGGCTCAAGGGTAACTCATAATCACCCCAAGGGAGAGCATAGAAGCTGCCCCGGGCTCGGAATACTGGTACTCTCCTCCGCCTCCCTGGGACCCCTCCTGGTCCCATGTGCCCACCCATCCCCGGGGCCCTTCCCCCCACCCCCAGCCCTACTTGACAAAGGAAAAAACTGAAGCTCTCGGGGAGGAGGGGGGGTCGCACCCCTCCCCGAGTCCTGGACCCCAAACGGAGGAGGGGGGATGGGAGGGAAGAGGCGCCTGGCCTCCACAAGCCCGTATGAAGCGCTTCCTGCGCGTTGGCACCCCCCACCCCAGGCTCGCATACATTAGGGGTGGCCTCAGTTTCCCCATCTTCAAAATGGAGACGGGTGCTCGATGACCTGGGGAGGGGGGAGGTCTTCCCAGCCAGAAGGTCCTGGCGCGGATCCCGGTTCTGCCCGGGTGTTCTGGGCCTCAGTTTCCCCATTTATCCCTGGGCCGCAGGAGAGGGGTGTAAGCTTAGAGATCGGACTCCTCGAGAGGGTTCCCTTTCCCTCACCCGGTCCCAGGCAGAGGAGAAGCTGTGCTCACCTGCCACCGGAGCCCGCAGGCCGGGCGTCCTCGCAGCGCGTAAGCCCTCAGCCCGACCCGGAGGGTAGACGCAGCCAGCGCCACCGCCATAGCGCAACTACCCTTCCAGGGCAGGGGGTGGAACTTCCGCCTCTCCCCTAGCCCCGCCCCCTGCCCACCTCGCGCAGTCGCCGATACACGAGAAGGCCGACCCCGCCTCTGCTCTCTTCCCCTTCCCTAGGGTCAGCTCCAGCTCGAACGAGCGACTTCCTCCCGCTGGGCTGTGCGCCGCTCCGATTGGTTGAAGAGGACGTAGACGTCCGTGTGCGTAACCACGCACCCGGCGTGTTGGGACGAACGTGCGCGCCCTCGGCCCCTGCCTCTCTTTCTCGTCTCCATCTTCGCCGCGGCGGAAGCAGGACGAGCGTGTCCGAGGTAAGTGCGCGGCCCGGGATCGGGGCGGCGGGGAGGCCGAGGCACGAGGCAGCCCTGGGTTCCCGGGCCATCATCTGGGCCAGCTTCAGGCCTCCGGCCCGACCTCTCGCTTCCCCTGGGCCAGTCCTCCTCCAAGCCTCGCTCCCCTCTTTGTCGCCCCGGCCCCGGGCCTCCCCGCTGGCCCCTGCCTGTCCCGGGGCTCGGCTCTCAGCCGCCGCTTGTGTCTCCCTGCAGTCGCCACCATGCAGCTGTTTGTCCGCGCGCAGGCCCTGCACACTCTCCAGGTGACCGGGCAGGAGACCGTCGCCCAAATCAAGGTAAGCGAGGCGGGGACACGGGCATCCTGAAGATCCGAGGGCTGGGGGAGAGGAGGAGGTTTCGCTAGCCCGGGCTTAATGGTTCCGCTGTTTTACAGGCACACGTGGCCTCCCTAGAGGGCATCGCTCCCGAGGATCAGGTCCTGCTTCTAGGGGGCTCCCCGTTGGAGGATGAAGCCATCTTGGGGCAGTGTGGGGTGGAGCCTCTGGCCACTCTGGAAGTGGCTGGTCGAATGCTAGGAGGTAAGTGACACAGTGGGCCTGGCCTCTCTCATGGCCATCATTTTTGCATGCCCACCAGAAATTCCTCAAAATCTCTCGGGTCTTGCGTGGACATCGACCTATCACCAAAATAATGGCCATTTTGTCTTATTTTAGCAACCCCATTTTACAGATGACGAAACTGGGGCAGAGATAATGTAAAGTTCTCCCCAGTTGCATTCCCTCTCAGGATCTACTGAACCACTTCCTTGAATTGTGGTTGATCATAGTTCAGAATTGTGGATTTTTTTTAGAACCCTATTTTCTGTCTTAAAACTGATATCAGATCCAAGACAGAAGAGGGATGAGGGCTAGGCAGTGGGGCTTAACAGGGCTTCCCCAGGGTCACCCAGCTAGGAAGTGTAAGTTGCTCTGACTCTGCTTAATTCCACAAATCAGTTGTGCCTCAGCTCCAAAATCATTTTTCCCTCTTAAAGCACAGTCACATTGTGTTCCCTGCCTTCCGGAGGTTTGTTTAGCCATTCCTCAGGCTGTGGATGTTTGATTTCTCGTCCCTTGCTATTACTAAAAAGCTGCTTTAAGATTTTTGCATCTAGACTTTCTACCTTTGGATCAAAGTGCTTGTGTGGGTTTGCATTTGGGAGTCATAACTCTAATCCTAAATTGCTTTATTTTCCAGAATGACTGGACCAACTCATAGGTTTACTCTCTGTGGCTTAACCCTTCCCATATTTGACAATCTGATGAATGCATCTGTGCTTTGATACTTTGCATTTCTGTTTAATAGTTATGGTGGGCCACTTTCTAGTTTAGATTTCTTGAGGTCTGCCTGTTCGTGGCCTTTGACCACTTACCAGTTGGGGGGGTGATACTTAGTGCTACCAATATGAATCGATTCTTTATAATTTTTGACACCTCTTATCAGAGAATCTTTCTCCACAAACTTTTTCACCCCAGTTAACTGCCTCCTGTTGTGTTGGATTTATTTGTGCAATTCTATATATAGTTGAGTTTGTCCGTTTTATCTTCTGTTCTCTTTATTCTGTATTTGATCATGAACCCTCTCCTGAAGGCCATTTCTCCCTTGTTCCTCACATTTGTTTATGATGTGATTCTTTTTCTTGATGGGATCTTGAACACTCTGAATGCTAAGTTCCAGCAGTTACTCTTATCTTTTGGACCTTGGCAAATCCTTAAACATTAATATGGTTCTTTTTCCCCTTGATCAGCTTATTGGGTTTTGGTTGTTGACACTGTTTCCTGTCGACTCAGTTCAAGGATCTTTAGCCCTCCTATCCCAAGTCTGAGAGTTTTAGTAGTCTATACGAGTGGGAAATGATGTACCTTTTTAGAGCCCTGGACTAAAGGCGAGCGATTACTTCCAGACTTTATAGCTTTACCATTGCCCATTGGCCCCATGGAAGCTTAAAAGTTCTTTATCTAATTCTCATGGCTTATATTTGTCTTATTTCCTCCCTCAGGTAAAGTCCATGGCTCTTTGGCTCGAGCTGGAAAAGTGAGGGGTCAGACTCCCAAGGTGAGCTATGCTGTTTGACTTAGCCTGCCTGGATTAGAGGGAGGGCAGGGTCTAGTAAGCCTCCTCCTTTCCTCTTCTGTGGATATTGGCTGACTAACATCTCTCCCAGCTTTGGGAGAGCAGGGACCAGATCTTAACTACAGAGTGAATGGATGAATTGTTTATTGCTTACTTTGGCCAAAGTATGATGGATACAAATAGGGAGGACCTGACGCCACCCCCACCCCCCAGCCCACTTCCTAATAGTGAAGTCTTACAACTCTGAAAAGTAAGGACCCAGTCGTCTTCTGTTGCCCACTGCCTCCTCCTTCACCTACATTTGTGTTTTTGCCAGCGCCCCTAACCATGTTTAAGTGTACACACAGCAAGTTTTTAAATACCTAGAGTCTACCTTAATTATCTTATTCCTAGGTGGCCAAGCAGGAGAAGAAGAAGAAGAAGACTGGGCGCGCCAAGAGGAGGATGCAATACAACCGACGCTTTGTCAATGTAGTGCCCACCTTTGGCAAGAAGAAGGGCCCCAATGCCAACTCCTAATCCCCTGGTAGTTTCCACAATAAAGCCCCTACGACTATACTGAGACACTCTTGCTGGTTTTTTTTCCCCCTGGGGGACATTGGGAGGAGGGTAGAAAAGCCAGGGAATTGGCTAATAATAATAATGGAATAAATGGGCAGATCTACCCTGGTGAGGTATTTGCTAGGAGGAAGCTTCCCTCTCTTTGCTATTTCCCAATCAATGAAATCCTTACAGAGGAGTTATTTCCTGATGCCTTTGATTCTACACTCTTTTTTTTTTTTTTTTTTTTTTTTTTTAATTTTAAACCCTTAACTTCTGTGTATTGACTTATAGGTGGGAGATTGGCAAGGGTGGGCAATGGGGGTCAAGTGACTTGCCTAGGGTCACACAGCTGGGAAGTGTCTGAGGCCAGATTTGAACCTAGGACCTCCTGTCTCTAGGCCTGGCTCTCATTCCACTGAGCTACCCAGCTGCCCCTCTACACTCATTTTTGACAGATTAGTTGAAACCATAAACAAGATCTTAAAAGCAAGAAGGAAATGGGAGCATCGGTAGTATAGAGTTGTGCTGGGACTGGTTGGGTTCCTTCATTTCCATGGAAAAGAGTGTAAATCATTGGTTAAAGTGGGAGCCATCGCCATTTAAACCATACTTGGTAGAAGGAGGGCTGGACTCCCAAATCCGAGTTATTTGAGTTTCTAATGCTTATCTTGTTGAGTTAAATGGCACCTAAAGGCCAGCCCAGTATCCTACGGTTTCCTATGT
The DNA here is from genome assembly GCF_016433145.1 of Gracilinanus agilis. NCBI lineage: Eukaryota > Metazoa > Chordata > Mammalia > Didelphimorphia > Didelphidae > Gracilinanus > Gracilinanus agilis. Next base: position 288,203,813 of record NC_058135.1, on the reverse strand, counting down.
ATATAAGGATCCAAATCTAATGCCAGGACAGAAAGACGGAGGTCCCTTGGAGAAGCGACCTTAGGGAACCCTTAATGCAGGTTTAGAAAAACTGGCAAGGGCAATAGGGCAAGGGAGCTGTTAACACTGAAAGTGGATGGGCTACGAGCTCCACACACAATAAAACCTGGATGGCCACCAGAAAGCTTGTTATTAGTAGAAGCACAACGAGCAGTCAGCAAGTCCCACTGTCCTCTCCCTTAGCCAAAGCACGCCTGGAGTCCTTCAGCTCTGGATCCACGGGACTTCAAGAAGGGCAGAAATATTTTTTGGTGGCAAAGACCTGGAAACATTTGAGTGTCCCTACGCCAGGCAGCCGCTCAGTAAGTTCCAACAGGAACCTAATAGAACCCTAAGAAACGGGGCATTCGCAAACTTAAGTCTTAGCTGAACGAGAGCTGAGTGAAGCCAGGAAAGTGGAGAATGGATTTGCAGGTCTACCTCAACCCTGACCAAGTTCCTCTCCGGAGTGAAGGAGCTTCGGCTGCGTTCTCAGATCCTAGACTTGAAGTCGGGAAAGCCCCTTGGGGGAGGGGAAAAGAGGGAGAACAAGGGAGGGGGATTGGAATTGCCCGGGGTGGTCCCGAGAGGTTGGAGAGTTTGAACAGTCTGGGCCTCCCAAAAGCGGAGGGGCTTCTTTCCTAAAGTCGTGTCCCGCCCCGGGGCCGGGGAATTCTTGGAGAGTATTCTGGTGGAGGTTTGGCTAAGATTAGACCCTGCAGCTATCCACTTCTCCAAGTACCCAGCGATCCGGCCCGCCCCCACCCACTAAGCTTCGAGAACCAATCAGAGCGCAGCGGAAGCCCTGGGGCGGGGCCTCCCACGACCAGAACTAGGCGCTGGCTCCGGCGGAAGTTCCGCGGAGGTCGAGTGTAAAGCAGCGGGAAGCACTTCCGGGCTCGTCCAGGGCCGTTGCCATGGAGCCTGCGGGGCCGTGTGGTCAGTGTCCCCCAGGCGAGGCGAAGCCGGCGCGCTACACCTGCCCTCGCTGCAATGTGCCCTACTGCTCGCTGGCCTGCTACCGGGCTCACGGGGCGTGTGCCGAGGCCTTCTACCGAGACCAGGTGTTGGGCGAACTCCGCGGCCGCAAGGCCTCGCCCAGCCGCTTGGCGGGCGCCCTGCGCCGCCTTCGAGAGCAGCGCGAGGCCGAAGCGTCGGAGGAGCACCAGGGCCTGGACGGCCTGTGGGAGCGGTTGCAGCCCGCCGAAAAAGCAGCCTTTGAGCGACTCTTGAGCCGAGGAGAGGCCGGAAAGTTGCTCCCGCCCTGGCGGCCGTGGTGGTGGCGCAGCGGGACGCGGGCGCCGCTGCTGGAGGAGCTGCACGAGGACGGCGCTTCGGAGCCCGCGTCTGTACCTGAGCCTACCCAGGGTGAGCCAGAGCCTGTGGCCGCGCCGCCGCCCGTGCCTGCCACCATCCCCGCCCTGGCGCGTCTAAGCGGCGGCCGCGCGCCTTCACCCCTGCTGCGCTTTCAGCTGCCTAACGTGCTCTTTGCCTACGCGCATGCGCAGGCCCTCTATCACGGTGGTCTGGACGATGACCCGGAGATGCTGCTGGACCTGTGCTCCACAGTGCTGGGCGTGGCCGGCGCGCTCGGCGCCCACCACAACTTCCGCTCCACACGTGAGGCTCTGCATGCAGCTGCCCATGCGCTGAGGGCGGGCGCGCACCCACCTGGGCCCCTGGGCACTCGGGGCTCCATGCGAGAGGCTGCCCGTATCCTGCTGGGTGAAGGTCCACAGGTTGGCCTGCAGAAGGGCTACACATTGGCTGCTCTGGGGCACCTGGCGCGTGCGTTTGGGCATGCGCGCCACCTCATGCCTGCGGGCCAGCTTCGGGAACGTCTCTACCGTGCCCGCAAGAAGTGCCAGTACTTGCTGTCCTGGACCAACGAGCACGAGGAAGAGCTTATGTCTCTGGCCCTGGACTGTGCCCAGGAGTACCGGGCTGAGGAGGAGGAAGCTGGCCAGGTGGAAGCCCTGAGTGGGGAGCTGGAGCGTTTGTGGGGAGGGCCGCGCCCCCCAGCCCCGAGGACCCTGATACAGGAGCTGGCCTGAAGGAAACCCACCAGGCCTTGCCCCAATAAAGCCAGCTTGAGACTGACCCTGGCCTCCCGGGTTGTGTGTGTGTGTGTGTGTGTGTGAGGGAGCGGGGAGGGTCTGTATGACGGAATGACCACCAAGCTGAGGACAGGTTCAACCATCAGAGCTCTATTCAGAGTGCCCACCTGCATGCCACCTTCCCTCCTCATAGTCATAGGAGAGTATGTCCAGCCACCCAAGGGGCCTGAAGTGAAAGAGAAGGTGCCATCTGCACCTAAACTTGGAGCTGGAACCACTTGATCAGTCTAGGGAGGAAAGCTCCAACAATGGGGAGCTGAGCGCAGGGCCCCCCCAGCCCTGCTCATCCGTTGGTCATGGCCAGCCAGGCTGGCTCAGTAGATGTAGGGCACTATGCGGTAAGGCACTCTCCTGCAGTATTCCCGCCAAGCCAGGCCATACTTCTGGAGGCACTGGCGCTCATCCCGGTACTCTCGGTGCACCAGTAAGATGACAAAGTAGAAAAAGTAGAAGTAGGGAAGGAGGTGTGTCACCCCTGCCAGAGAAGAGGGTCCAAGTCAACCCCACCCTCAGAGGTCACCGTCGAACTCTCCTGTCCTTGTCAAACCCTGTCCAGCTCCCTTCCCCAGGGAGTAGATTGGCTCCACCCTGTTTGCCCATCTTACCCTTATCCCAGGCCCCCCAACCTTTCTTCCCATCACAGCCAACTCACCACAGGGCAGGGACCAGGCCAGAGCCATGATGAGATCTCCAAGATAGTTTGGATGACGGACCATGCCCCACCACCCTGATACCAGCAAGTGCCGCCCAGTTGCTGTGGGGATGGTCTCAAGCCCTGGAGAGGATGGCAACCCACAGTGAAACCAGCAGAAAGCCCATGCTGCCCTGGCACGCTCCTCGTGTCCCCAGCCCCCTGCTCACCAGCCACACTGGGGTCAGAAGGGTTCCTCCGGAAGGTATTTTTCTGTGAGTTGGCCCCACGAAAGATGAAGTAGCCGATCGCTATTGAGAAAGAAAACAGGACAAGGCAAGAAAGGCCAGATTTGAATGCAAGAAAAGGAATCTTCCTGGCTCCGGGTCCAGCTCGCCACCATCCTGTCACCTGTTCCGTGCCTCCTCCCCCAACCCCAACTCCACTACAGGACGGCAGAGTTGGGAAAAGTTCTGCAAATGTTCATTGAATCAAGGCCCCACAGTTAGTAGAATTGGGACTAGAAGCAGATCTTCCAATCCCTCCAGCCCCTTCCCCATGAACTAACCTTTTAGCAGACAGATGGCCCCGGCCACAGGCAACTCCAAGGACTGGGGATGATTGAGAAGGAACTGGGCTTGCAGACTATAGATGAAGGGGACCCAGACCAGGTCCCCAAAAGCCAACATGAACCCAAAGCCATCATGGATGATGTCTATAGTGGTAAGAACTGCCTCCTGTTAGGAGTGGTAATCAGAGCCTGAGAAGACGATTGCCTCATCTCCCTCTACCCCTCTTCACAACCCATCGTCCCCCATCCCCTTCCCCAAGACTCCTCTCCCATCTACCTCCCATAGTTGTGAGAACAGATTGAGATACAATGTGTAAAGCTCCAAGCACGGTGCCTTGCACAGCGTAGGTGCCTAATAAATGCTGACTGATATTATTATTGGATTCTTTCTGCCCTTAACTCCCTACCCGTAGGGCCCAGAATGCCACCTGCCCTTGTGTCCACTGTCCTCACCTCATACCAGAGAGCATCAGCCACGTAGATGAACTGGAAAGCACTGACCAGCCCCATGGCCAAGGAAGGCCAACCCCTCTGGCGTTCAGCCTCCCGCAACAGCAGAGCCAGGTTGATCAAGGCCTGAACAGAGAAAAGGCAGGCTCGGCTTGGGCTGGAGCCGTCCCCGTCCTAGTCAGCCCACACTTCTGTGGACCCCGGAGACCTGCTAGGAACGGACAACCTGGGCAGGATCCGAGGGCATCAGGAAAGAATCTAGCAGCCAAGACCCCGAGTCGGGGAGGCCTGAGTTCAGATCTGGCCTCAGACATTAGCTGTGTGATCCTGGGCAAATCAACCAACTTTCATCTGCCTCAGTTCCCTCAATTGTAAAAGAAGTAAGGATGATAACAGCATCTACCTCCCAGGGTGGTTGTGAGAATCAAATGAGAGAATATGTGTAAAGCTCTTGAAACAGTGCCTGGCCCAGAATAGATCTAGGTAAATATTTGCCTTTTTTTTTTTTTAAAGGGAACAGGACCGCTGGTCCCATGCTGAACTGCTTTTTACCAGCTTCTTTATCTCCTTTTCTCTGGCCAGTATCTCGCTTCCATTCCCCACCTCCACTTCTTCCTCTCTTAACTTCTCTTTACTTTCCTCCCCCACAAATCAAATCTTGGGCCTTTGTATAAAGGAACTTTACCCAAGTCAGAGCAAAGGCTATGTGGCAGTGGTTCCTGTCACAATTTTGTCATTAGCTTTACGATCACTGAGAACAACAGGTAATGAAGATTTGTCCTGTTCAGTCATTTCTGGGTGTCCGACTATTCATGACCCCATTTGGGGTTTTCTTGGCAGAAATGCTAAAGTGGTTGGCCATTTCCTTCTCCAGCCCATTTTATAGATGAGGAAACTGAGACAAACAGGGTGAAGTGACTTACCCAGGGTCACATAGCTACGAAGTGTCTGAGGCCAGATTTGAATGCGGGAAGATGAGTCTTCCTGACTCGGGGCCTGGCACTCTTATCTGTTATACCAACTAGCTGCCCCAACGAAAATTCCTCAGCCCTCCCGACCCAGAGCTGTCCCTTACCCAACCGATCAATCCTGGCCGCAGCTCACAGAAATATTTGAGGTCAAAGGATCCAAATCGAGGGTTGAGTTCTCGGCCAAGGAAGAAGTCATAAATGGGGTTCCCTGGAATGGAAAGAGAAGTGGGATCAAGCAGATGAGGTGGAAGGCTGCTGTACAAACATGCATATGTGGGGGGGTGCACCTTGTCTCCCTGGAAACAACTTCGGGCTCACCTGAATTTCCCCCAGGGGCCAGGGCCGAGGGGGGCACCGTAAAGGACTTGAGGTAGAGGAAGAGGCTGAGGAAGAAGGCTATAACTGTGGCTGCTGAAGCCAGTGGCAGGAGCATCTCTGAGAGGTTCCCAAAGGGCAGGCCCCCAGCCAGCCCCAGTCCCACCAGCAGGGCTGTCAGCCCCAGGCACCGGAACCCTAGAAGAGAAAGTCTGGCTGCTCAGCAAGCTTGGATCCAGCTCCCCACCCACCAAAAGCCAGGGCCCTGCTGGAGTCCCCAAGACCTGCCTCTCCACTGCCCTCGGGTACCTAAGGCTGAATGAGAGGTGAGATGCGGGGTCTGAGACTCGCTGGGGTTCGGGCCACTTCCCAAGGATCAGTTTCCCCTCCTGGTCTAGTAGAAGCCCACCTTACAGGGGCCTGCCATCCCCCCAACCCCCTTTCCCTAGCACAGAGTCAGGAGAAGGGCTGGCACCATTAAGTGGATACTGCAGGTGGCTCTTGTCTCTCAGCATCCTGCCCTCGGTCACCTGCAGATGACAGAAAGTGGCTCTGAGGCCCCTGGCTCCCCGCTTCCCATCTGGCCTGAGCCCGTCCCTCCCGAGTTCTGCCCCTCACCTTGCCCATGGGCAGCAGGTACAGCGTGGCCTGGAACCCCAGCCAGAACAGCAGCAGCAGCAGAGCCCCGGAACTCCAGAAGGCAGAGATCGGGGGCAGCTCAGAGGGCAGACTCAGCAGGCTACAGGGCCCCGAGTGGCAGGTGAGGAGCAGGTGGAAGAGGGTGAGAGGAAGCAGCAGCATCAGGGCAGCGGTCCCTGGGGGAAGAAGGCAAGAGTTCTGGAAGCCTTGCCTGGGGCTCAGAGGTCCCCCTCCTGCTCGTGATAGGAAATAGGCTTTAAAAGCAGCTTTAGACATTTGGCCAGGCAGGCCTTACCCAGGACCCCCTAAACTCCAGCTGAAGAAATCTTGGCCTGCCCAAGAGCTCCGCCCGCCCCTGTCAGCTGACCTTCCCCGGAGACCCTCCTGCCCCCTCCCAAATTCCAGCTGCAGGACCCCGCTGGTACCTGGGTGCCCCCCAAACTCCAACTGCCGAAATCTTGCCCTCCCCAGGTGATCACCCACCCCTATTAGCTGGTCCCCCTCCTAGCCCGGGATCCTCCACACACACACCAAACTGCACCCGCAGAGCCCTGTCCTGCTCCCCAAGCTAGTCCAGTGCTCACCCAGGGGCCCCCCAAACTCAAGTTCGGCCGGGCTCGGGGCAGTCTGCTTTTGAGCCATGGTCCCGGATCTGAGGCCGAGGGAAAGAAAGACAAAGGGAAGAAGGCTGAGGAGCCAGGGGGCGCTGAGAGAACAGGCCAAAAACAGAGGGCAGGCCGCCCCGCTTCCCTGCTATCCCGCAGGCAGGGTGCAGGGCAGAGGCAGGGGCAGGGGCAGGGGAAGGGGCAAGGATAGGTGGGATAGGGGTTCTCCGAACCTCCTGATCTCTCCGCCCCTGGCTCAGCTCGTCCGCTGCCTCGCCATCCTCCTCCCACATCCCCAGCTCCAATCCTTGGGGCCCCAGGCTCCCCATCAGCCAATCCCAGTCTAGAGGGGCGGAGGCAGGGCTGGGTTCCCGTCCTGCAGGTCTTGCAGTTCGACTGGGATTAGCAGAGATGGGACAGTGCCCCCGCCCCCAGGTCCGCCCCACACCTGCTCCTGCCGATCCTCCCGCCCTTCTCTTCCCTGTTCCCCACTACCTGTTTGCCCCCTCTGGGCCACCTAGGCTGGCTGTGCAGCCCCGTCCATCCTGACTCGAGCTCCCTGAGCTGGAAAGACGATGGCGTCCTGGCAGAGTGGCCTGGGCCGGAGATAGGAGCCGAATTCGTACTCCACCATTGACATTTGACACTGACACTGGGCCCTGGACTTCCAGCAACTCCTCTCGCCTCTCCCAGGCTCAAGTGCCTCAGCTGCACAGCGGTGGCCTGGTTGATAGAGCCTCGAGTCTGGAGTCAGGAAGTCTGCAGCTTAAATTGGGACTTCAGTTACTTGCTCTATATCTCTGGGCAAGACACTTCACCTGTCTCAGCTTCCTGTCTGTAAAAATGGGGTCACTAATAGCACCTCTTTTCCAGGGTTGTTGGGAAGATTGAATGGCATCCTTGTAAAGCTCTTAGCTCGGCACTTCACACATAGGAAGTGATAAGTGTATCAGCTCCCTCTTCCCTGTTACCCTAAAGAGCTACACTATCCTCCGAACGCCTGAGGCTAGAACACTGGGCTCTTCCTTCTCTCTCTACTCCCACATCCAATATGGAGAAGAGGTCTAGCAATTTCACCTCTGAAACATCTTGTCAATTTCAGCTCTGCAACATTTTACCTCTGTAACATATCTTATCAAATTTCACCTCTGTGGCATTTTGTCAATTTCACCTCTGTAATATAGTTTGTCATTTTCACTTCCCCATTTCTTGTCTCTTTCCCTCTCTTGTTGATTTGCAGCACCTCTCCAATAGGCCCCCTCCTCTGACTTTGGGATTATTGCAATCACAGGCCAGTGGGCCAGGGTCTGTCTGCCTCCAATCTCTCCCCATTCCTGTCTGTCCTCTTTCCAGCTACCAAAAGGATGTTCCTGAAGTGCAGGTCACCCCTACTCGGTAAACTCCTGGGGCTCCTTTTTGCCTCCAGGATCAAATACAAAAACTGCCCCCTTCTACCTTTCCAGTCTTCTTTATCCCACTTCCCTTCACCTCCTCTTCAACACTTGCCTTCTGGCTGTTCCTTGAACAAAGACTCTCTTGGTTCTGTTCATTCTCTCTTGGTTCTCCTGCCTGGGACAAGTGCCTCCTCTCTCCTTCACTCCCTGGCTTCGTTTTTAAGTCCCAACTAAAACCCCTTGTCCTGCCAACTCCTCTTCATTCTGATGCCTTTCCTTTGTTAATTATTTCCCTACTTATCCTCTATAGAGTTCGCTTGGTGTATATTTGTTTAGATATTGTCTCCCCCATTCTCTTGTGAGCTTACTGAAGTTAGAGACTGGCTTTTGGATCCTCTATTGCAACGGTCGGCAACCTTTTTGGCCGTGAGAGCCATAAACGCCGGCGGAAGGAGGTGGATGGAGGCGGAAGGCATAGGAATATGGGGCAGGGGCTGAAGGACCCCCTGGGAGACATCCTGGGGCTCAGCCCAGACTGGCAGGTCAGAACGTGGAGCCAGATATGTCTCTAGAGCCATACGTTGCCGACCCCTGATCTATTGCTTTGCATAGTGTCTGGCATATGGTAGGTGCTTAATAAATGTTTATTGCTTGCTTGCTTGCTTGCTTGCTTGCTTGCTTGCTTGCTTGCTTGCTTGCTTGCTTGCTTGCTTAGAATGGGCGTAACAATATCAACATCCCAAAGTCATATTACAAATAAAGCTAGCTTTTTTCATAGTGATTTAAGGTTTGCCGAGAGTTTCCCTCACATGGATTGTGAGCTAAAAGTGCTCTGGGAACGCTTACTATTGCCATTACTGAAATCCAGAGAGAAAAGACCTAGGAACCCATTGGGTGATCCTGGATGAGTCACATGCCCTGTCCAAGCTTCAGTTTTCTCATTTCCAGAGCAGGAAGTGTTTGGTTGTGGCCTCTATCCCTGCCCTTGGGGAGGGCCTGGAGGGGCCTCCCTGAGCTGAGCAGGGATTCTGGCCATATGATCTTCAGACACCCAGGATTGGTACTTCCCCATGCCAGGACCCTGGCTGAGTCTCAGAGGACACTCCTGGGCTCCCTTTTATTTGGCTGGAGAAGAACGTGCCTGATTGGCTCAGTCAGTGCTTGTTGCCTTGGTGCCTGGATAGGTTGACTTCAAAGTCCGCCTTCCGGATGTTCCCATGAAAGAAAACAAAAACTGCCAACCCAGCTATAATAAGGGACTTTGACCAAGGCATAGAGATCAGTCTGGGAAGACAGAGCTGCGGGGAGGGGTGGGGTGCTTATATAGATTTTAGGAGGCAGAAGAACCAACACCTGCTCATTAGGGAACAAAGCCCTGCCCCCCCCCCAACCTGATAAACAATGGCTTAAGGGTAGGGTCATTGGACAAGGGCAGAAGGTTGATTGCAGGTGCTTAAAGTTTTATTGTCTGCTTGAAACTCAGCCTGGCACAAGGTCAATCTTGGGGTTACTTGAAGATGAGGTTGCCACCAACCTTGCAAGAAGCACCATTGCCAACATTCATTTGAACCCTTTCTATTCCTCTGCCCCACTTTGTGTTCCAGTGCAGCCAGATGGTACAGTGGATAGAGTGCTGAGGCTAGAGTCAGGGAGACTCATCTTTCTGAGTTTAAATCTGGTCTTAGATTCTTCCAAGAGGCAGGACCCTGGGCAAGTCACTTCACCCTGTTTGCCTCAGTTTCCTTATCTGTCAAATGAGCCGGAGAAGAAAATGGCAAACCCTCCAGTGTCTCGGCCAAGAAAACCCTCTAGTTGCGTCATCAAGTTGGGGCAGGACTGAAAAACTTCTAATACAACAACTGGCCAGTCACCCTAATAGAGCTGGTAGCTGCAGAGTCCAAGAGTTGGTTCTCTTTTCCTTCTCCTTACCTTCTTAGAACGGATACTAGGTATTAGTTCCAAGACATAAGAGCAATAAAGGGCTAGGCACTGGTGGTTACATGACTTGCCCAGGGTCACACAGCCGGAAAGTGTCTGGAGGCCACATTTGAACCCAGGACCTACTGCCTCAAAGCCTAACTCGCGAGTCACCTCGTTGCCCCTTGTTCTTTCTTTTTCTCCCCTAAATATGCCTTTCCTTTGCAGAAATTTGACAAAGACAGAATTTCCAGTTTGGTCTCTGTCCACCCCAGCTCAGGAAGTGCTTCCCACCTGAAGTCTTACCTGATGCCCTCCAGTTACCTTGTTATCCTATCTCTACTTTCCTACCAGCTTAGCCTTCAAGCTGGAGGGCAGAAGTATTTCTCTGTTGCCTTCTTATGGCCAGGGCTTTGCTCAGCCCCCATTCTCACAGGCCATCAGGCTCCCACACAAGTGGAATGGCCTTTGGGGTCAGGCTGTGGATTTGTCAGAACAAAGGAGGCCTGCAGTTAGGGTTGCAGCTAGATTAAGATTGGACAAGTATTGCTGCATCCTGGATGACAAGGTCTCAGACTGAAGCCTAGAACTGCAGAGCGGATTTTAGGGAGGATGGTCACCCCCATTCAGGATTCCCCTGCGTGACTCTTCTCTTATTAACACTCCTTATAACTGGAATTATTGTGATCAATATCCCTACTCAGCCCCAGGGAAATATAAAAGAATACTAAAGGCTGTTACTAGAGCCCTTACAGACCCCCTACAGACTCCTTAGGAAATCCCCATCTACATGTATTATTTACAGAAATTCCCAAGGGGCAGCTGGGTAGCTCAGTGGATTGAGAGCCAGGCCTAGAGATGGAAGATCCTAGGTTCAAATCTGACCTCAGACACTTCCCAACTGTGTGACCGTGGGCAAGTCACTTAACCCCCATTGTCTATCCCTGACCACTCTTTTGCCTTGTCAGTATTGTCTGTAAGATGGAAGGTAAGAGTTTAAAAAAATAAACAAATAAATGAATAAAGTCTGTTTCTTTAAAAAAAAAATTCCCCTACAGATCAGATCACTCCATAACAAACCAGCAATTAATGAGTTAATATTAAAGATTTTAAAACCCTATCTTAGATCTCTCACTCCCATACACAGGTGCCTGCAAAAACAGGCCAGAAGAGTCTCCAAGTTTTCCTCCCTCCCTGATCTCTGATCCAGAATGTTAACACAGAAAAGGACAATGGAAATATGGGAAAGCAAGTACACCTTTCCCTACTGGAGTGTTTTGATAACCCTGCAGGCTAGCCGAAACTTCAAGTCATCTTTGAAAAGCATTGAATAATGAAAGGCTATTATTGAAATAATATTTGGCCCGGGTTATGATTATTGTTTCTTTGAAACCTGAATTATTCTCTAAATTGTGTAACGAATCAGTATAGCAAATCACTTGATTAAATTATGTAGCTAAATAGAGCAAAAAATCATCCCTGACTTGATTGGTCAAAATGTAATCAATTATTGTGTTAAACTGTAATTCATGAATTGTACCTCATGGATGGCCAGAAAGTACAATTTCCAGCCCAGTTACTCCATGATGAACATTTCTTGCCAAACTTTTGCATCCTTTGTATAATCAAAGAAAATAGATTAAGAAATGTCAATCAAATGATTTTGTAATTCAGTAGAAGTTAATGTATGACTTAATCCATTATCTCTAAGAAAAGATGTATGGTGAGAATGAAAATCATGCCAACATGTATGTAATCTTAAGAGAAGAGTATAAAAAATAAAGCCAGCCTGAGGCTGCCAGAAACAGTCTTTGGGATACATGATTGAAATGCAGACTGTATTCTTTCATCTTATCAGCCTACGCTGTCACACCTCTTGAGCCCTTGGACCAATGGAGAGTAGGCTCTGTAAGGGGGAAAAAGGGGGTTTTTGGTTTGAATATAGTAAAGGTTGGTCGCCAGGGGAAATTTCCCCAATTAAGGAATAACCTCAGGTCAAAATGGACTTTTGTGGGAATTTATTTACAATTGAGAAGAGGTAGAAGAAATAAGGAATTAAGAATCTAACGCAGCAGGTAAATTACTATGATTCCCCAGTTAATGCAGGTAGATCTAATTAACCCAAGCCGAGAGTCAGAGGGCCAGAAGGCCAGAGAACCAGAGGGTCCAGGGCCCAGAGGTGAATGAAGCAAAGGCTTCAGTCACAGAGTCTCTATTAAAGGGAATTTCCTTAAGAGATATTCAGGAAGATTCCGTCTTTAAACTCACCTCGTGGAATTCCAAAGAAGATATTAAGAACAGTCTCACCAGGATCCCAGCCAACACTCCTCCATGCACCAGGCCTTTTGACTCACTCAACTCTTTTTAAAGGGGTCACTTCCTGTGCCTCCCTCCTAGTTTGTGTCCAATCATAACAGACCTTCTCTTAGGACTGCCTCGGGGGTAGTCACTCTGATTTGTCACCCACTCTAGCACACGTGTGTTACGGACCTCCCAAAATTGGAGATGTTCTCACCTTTGGTGATTAAATCTAAAGATGGGAAGTGTAGACTTGATCTGATTTTTACAGCTCTCCATAGAACATGGCATGGCATTATGATGGGGCCCCAACTGACCTATTCAGTTGAGGTAATGGGCAAACTACTCGAAATGGATCAAGGGAAAGGCCAATATTGCCACAACTGATCCTGACTTCTATCCTCAAGCTGAAGAGATGCAATCACCACAAGGAGGAGGCACAAACGGCCCAGAAAGTGCTTGATCTCCTTTCCAAGTAGCAAGAGGTTAGCAGCAACAAAGCCTCATCAACAGCAGAGAGTGGTGAAGAGCAGAAAGTTTGTCATGGGACCATGCCAAGAACACTTCATGATTAACTTCCATGGGGGCACCTATGGAGATGGGAGGTCCTGGCTTTGGACACTCCTTAGCTGGGTGACCCTGGACATGTCACTTAACTTCATTTGTCTAGCCCATCCTTCCATCCTGGAGTTATCACTGAGATAGAAGGCAGAGGTTGAAATACTGGGCTTCCCTAATGCTGTTGTCTTCTCTCAGAGACATCCACAATCTATCCTGTACAGATCATTTGCACCTAGCTGTTTGTGTATTCTCTTCCATCAGACAGTATGCCCTGGGAAGGCAGGGACACCCCCATTCCCCCAACCTCCACCCTTTGTTTGGCCAGCGTTTAGCCCAGTGCTTGGCATGCAGGAAACATTTAATAAGTGATAGCTGACTAGACCTCCGAGTCTGTCCAACTGGGCCCCGAACTGGGGGACACAAAGCGGCCAGGCTGGGTTGCCTTTGAGGAAGTCTGAAGTGATTTCCACAATGTAAACTTCTTCCTGAAACAAAAGCTCATTAAGAGCCTCCCCCCTTGATCTTGGGGGACAGCAATGTTCATCCTGGAAGGAGCCAGAAGTGGGAGTGAGCTAGAGGGCCTGACAGAGAGGAGCTGGCGCTGGCCTTGGAGGGGGACCAGAGGATGGAAGGCAGAAGTTCCCAGACCCTCAGGGCAGCCCAGGGAGGCATGCCCATGTGCCCTGGGGTGAAGGTTAGCCACCCTCTGCTTCTGTCCTGCTGCCTCAGAGAAGGAATTCCAAGGGGACAGACTGGAGAAGAAAACTTTTTTTTATTAGGGAGAGAGGGGAACCCCTCTGAGATGGGGAGTTTGAACGGCCGCGTCACTGTGGAGAGAAGGAACACCCAGGACCCGGGGAGAGCGTCAGGGGAGCCGGGCGCTAGCCCCGCTCGCAGATGACCTCCACCACACTGGGCTCCATGGGCACGGGGTCAAGGCAGCGCAGGGCAGCAGAGGCCACCACCTCGTCCAGCAGCAGGTGGACGAGCTCCTCGTCAGCCACGAAGCGCCACAGGTAAAGCTGGAGGAAGTGGCAGTCCACCTGGACCTGCTGCAGGCCGTAGCGGCCGAAGGTGCGCAGCCGCACGCACTCCAGCAGGGTCTTCAGGCTGATCTTGATGATGCCAGTGAGGACTGACACCTGTGGGGAGGTGGGGATGGGGCAGACAGGGTCAGTGTGGACGTCTGTAAGCAGGGGAGGACCCCCAGGGCTCTGTGGGGGGAGGAAGGCAGACAGACACAATGCCAGACGAGGACAGACCTTGTTGAACTCCACAGGACTGAAGACATCGATGCGCTCTGAGAACAGCTTCTGGATGTTGCTCAGAAGATTTGTGTCCATCGGAGCACTGGGGAAGAAGTCTGGGTGAGCAGGGGCCCCCCCCAGGGACGTGGGGCCCCCCTAACCCTCCTCCTGCAGCCTCACCTGGGGGTGTAGCTGGGGGCGTATCGGCCCTGCTGCCGGGAGCTGCTGTACACAGAGAAGGTCCTCTTACTGGAGTCGCTGCTCTGAGCCTTGCGGACGCCCTCCTCGTACAGGAGCCCCACCTGGGAGGAGAGAGCAGGCTGGTGAGGGCTGCCCCCCCATCCCTCCATTCCTGGAGGGCTCCCCTCCCCCAGGCAGAGTGGTTCTTCCTTTAAACCAGAGATTGCACCAGGCCAGACCCAGTGCTGGGGGGCACCAAGGCTGTGATGGGGGCTGCATCGCGTCTCTTGGAAATGACAGGCGGTGCCTGATGTGCACCCCCAAAGCCCCGGGCCACAGCGCCCTCCTCTGGGAACCCCACGGCTGACACTCTGTGGGTCCCCCACTCCAGCAGGTGCGCCCCTCCCCCGAAAGCACCTGCACGTCGATGGCGGTCGTGTCTTCCACCACCCGCTTCATGACGGCCCGCACGTTGCGGGGCTCCAGGGTCGTGAGCCAGTCGCGGGTCTCCACGCTCTTGCGGAGCATCTGGGACACAACCAGCCCCTGGACCTTCACGTAGTGAGTCAGCAGCCTCCGCGCCGTCTCCCTGGCCTCCGCACAGAGGGTGCTCACCGGGGTCACAGGGGAATGGTCCTGGGGATGGCCAAGAGCAGAGGGGGGCCCTTCAGAATCCCCCGAGGGTGGAGCACCAGCGAGGAGAAGGGCAGAACCCAAGGGGGCCGGGGCCAGGCAAGAGCATGAGGTTTACAATCAGAAACCCTGGATTCAAATTCTGCCTTAGTGTGAGAAGTAGCCTGACCTGGCCAGGCCTCAAGCGTCCTGTCCTGAAATGAAGACCTCGAGAACCCCTTACGGAGGCTGACCCGAGGTCCATTCAGTGGACTGGCGGGCATGCCTGGCAGCTCACCTCCCTGGGGGAAGGCACAGGGCAGTGGACAGGTTTGAACTGGCCCCAAAGACTAAGGCAAACTCTGGCTCCAACTTCAGTAAGTGCCTTCACGTCTGCCTCAGTTTCCTCACCTATCAAATGGGGCTGATAACCCTTGGCCCAAATCCTTCCCAGAGGACACGTTGGAGGTGGCCACCCCGCCCATCACCTGCCCAAGAAACTGCTCGTCGGTGAGGGTGAGGACGTAGGAGATGGTGGACGTCTCGTAGTCCAGGCAGAGCCGGGACAGCAGCAGGAGCAGGGCTGGCGGCGTGGCCCCACCCTTCTCACCGGGGCTGTCGCAGAAACCTCGCGCCGTCTGGCACATGGACCGGATGAAGCCCACGATGAGGCCCTCACGGACGCCCTGGCTGCAGAACTCGCCCTGCGAGGAGGCAGGGAGCCGGTCAGGGCAGACGCCTGGGGGAGCCGAGCGGCAGGAGCCAGAGTCCGAGACACGGAGGCTCTGACCTGCCGCGACACACCTGGAACAGGCAGCCTGCGACCCAAAGAGCTGGCCCTTCCTCTTACAGAGGGAGAATGTGTGGCCCGTAGCAGTGACCTGTCCTGAAAAAGGCAGGACTCAAACCCAGGACCCGCTACCCTAGGCTGTGAGCTCTCAGCTCCATGGACAGCTCTAGTGACAACCCAGGCTCACCTCATGGGGGGTTCCCAGGGGACCCGTCCCTCCCATAGAAAGCTGGGGAGGCCCAGGGCTGGGCCTGGGGTGTGAGCAGGACCCCAGGGGAATAGGGAGAAGGAGCAGCCCCTCACCCTGAAGTAAGCCTTGTTGGAGAAGGAGACGTCCTTGGCAGTAAAGAGATGCACAGCAGCCAACGAGGCCTTGATGTGGCCCAGGATGGCTCCAGCCACAGAGGCCAGGAGCTCGCCCAGGCCCGGGCCCTCCTTGCCAGCCAGTCGAGGAGCAGCCAGGGCCTGGCGCACGTCGGTCAGGCAGCCTAGGAAGGCAGCACACAGCCCTTGCAGGTGCTGGCCCAGCCGCTCTTGGGCTGCCCGCTCCACGATTTCAGTGGCCGCCTCGGTCAGCCCTGCTGCAGGCAGCATGGTGCCTGGGGCCCGAAGGCGCCGGTGGAAACGATCCAGGGCCCGCACCAGGAGTGAATTGTCTCCACTCCCTTGTTCTTGCGCCAGTCGCCTCTCTATGAGAGTAAAGTAGCGGCTACCCAACTCCCGGGCAAAAGCCACCAGCTTCTCCATGCCTGCCGGGCCCTGGGCAGAGAAGAGCTCTTGGTAGGACGCTACCACCTGGCAAAGCCCACTCACAAAGCCACTGCCGCCGTGGTCAGTGAACTCCAGCACGTCAGGGGCTGGCGGCGAGGGGCCCAGCTCAGCCTCCAGGCTGCCCAGCTCAGCCTCCAGCCGCCCCCGGGCATGGGCCAGGAACTCATCACACAGCTCCTCCGCCGGCTCCCCCAGAGCCAGAAGCAGCTCCACGCACTCTGCCAGCTCTGGGGCTCCTGCCCCGCCATCCCTGCAGGGAGGAGACAGAGGCTGGGAGTAGAAGGGGCGCACATGGTGGCAGGACCAGAGGACAGGGAGGGGGCCAGAAGGGACAAGGCTCCTCATGTAGACAACCTGGTAGGGGAGAGAGGGCAGAGTTGAGAGCCTGGGGCAGAGGAGGGCACAGGGTAGAGGAGGTAAAGGGGCAGTGCCGTGGGGCAGGACGTGGTACCTGAACTTATGGCGTAGCTGCTGGGCCAGACGGGCAGTGATGACCTGGCAGTCGTCCTGGATGGCCCTGAAGGAGGGCAGGTGCTGGTACTGCTGCAGCACCGCCTGAGCCCGGCCCTGGTACCGCACGGCCTGCCCATAGGCCCCCAGCTCTACACACTTGGTGAGCCGAGAGGGCAGCTCAAAGAGGAACTGCAGCTTCCTCAGCAGAGCGTGGACACCTGTGGGAGGACGGAGAGAGGGAGGGAGAGGAGGCTGAACATGACCTCCCCTGACCCACAGCTGCTCTTGCTGCTCCCCACCACCTCCCCAGGCCAGGCAGTGGCCATACCAGCCAGTTTGGTGATGCGCTCGTGGCGGTCCTGGAGGGTGGCGCTGATGCGGGCACTGAAGTCCGTGATGACAGCCATGGTGGTCGCCAGGCGGTCCATCTCGTCCTCCATTTTCCGGAAATCATTCTTCATCTTGCGGATGGTGTCTGCGGAGGCCCAACCCCTCTCAGTCCCCAACAGCCTCCAGGCCTGCCCTGAGCCTCAGGGGGTGGGGGTAGGGGGCTGGCAGGGCCAGGGGCCCCAGAGCCGGGAGCCTGCAGGAGGGGCAGCTGCCGCCCTCTCAGCTGCTCCCGGAGGAGGCTGGAGAGCCCGGAGGAGAGCCCGCTGTCCCTGCAGTCAGGACCCCCAGGGGCCCCGCAGCCACCCGCTCACTGTGGGCCTTCCTGCTCCCCTGAAGCTCCGCAGAAGGCCCAGCAGCTCCGCCCCGGCCGTCCCCACCTGTGGCACAGATGAACTTGTTGTAGTTCTCGTAGACGAGAGTCTGCATGTCGCTGTCCAGAGCCCGGATCTGCCGGACCATGTCCGTCTCGCTGTCCATCAGCTGGGCCAGCGGGCACTCCTTCCGTAGCTAGGAGGGCCGAGAGGGGCCGCGTCAGCCCCTGGGGCGGGGGAAGGGGCGGCCAAGACCCCGGGGTGCAGAGGGAGGGTCTGGGGGAAGGAAGCTGGGGGGTGGGGGGGAAGGGTCTGGGGGGTCCCGCGGCCACACCTTGTCCAGGAACACTTCTGGGTCGAAGTGCGCGCCGTTGAGGTCCGTGGGGTCCCGCGGGTCGGGGGCGGCCCCCGAGGCTCCGGGCTCGGCCTCTGGGAGACCATAGTACAGCTTCAGCATCCCGTGTGCCTTGCGCCGCCTCTCCGGGGCTTCGGGCCCCTCTGGAGACGCCCCCGGCCCCGGCCCAGCCGACGCCTCCATCACCGCCTGGCCAGCTAGGGAGCCCCAGCTGAGCACAGCAGGTCACTTCCGGCTGAAGGGAAGCGGTCCTGCCCGAAGCGGGTCCCCCGGTGGAGCTCGGTCCGTCCGGAAAAAGGTACCCCCCCGCCGCAGACGCCCGTGACGATGGTTCCAGTTGCGCAGGTGCAAAGAGGCTCCTCCAGCCCGGCCGCCCTCTTGAGAAGC